>NC_056737.1:897700546-898000546 GCF_019279795.1 Protopterus annectens
TAAAATATTTAATAAGTTTAGGGGTAACTTGTTTAACTGAAGTTTGCATTACATCTGTTTTATTTATAAGATATTGTCTTAGACTTTGTAGGAGTAATCACACATCCTTATTAATGTTGTATTTATTTATAGTTTGGTCATTTGATAGGACTCTTTCAAACTCTATTAGCTGATGCCAAAAGAAGAAACTTCCGTTTTTAAGTGCATTCATTTTTTGTGTTTGGAAATTTTCAAAATTATTATTTGTAAAGGCTATAGGAAAGATTACAAAAAACAAGAGTTGATGTTTGGATTTTTATTTACAAATTTCTTAAAGATAGAAAATGTAAAGTTTATATATTGTGGTGACAATTTAATATTTTTATTTTCTAAGATATACTCTTTAAGCATCCAAGTAAGGGAGTTTGATAATATTAACTATCTTGATTATGAGAATATTTATATTCTAACCATATGTGTTCTTGAATTTGTTTCCATATGGGAAAGTAAGATGTGTTTAACCCTAATGTTATATTTCTAACAACAGAAGATAAGACATATGGTTAAATGTCTGGTAGGTTTATTCCACCATCCTCCCAGTCTGGTAAATGTTTATTCAAGGCAATTTGGGGTTTATATGGAAATCATAGAAAGTTTAGTATCAGTTTATTAAATCTTTGAATAATATGTTTGGGGGGAGTGAGAAAACCTGTATAAGGTATAGTACCTTGGGAAAAACTATTGATTTAATCAGGAATAATCTATCTCCCATTGTAAATAAGAATGTATTCCAGCTGGACATAATTAGCTCAATTTTATCTAATATTATATTATAATTAAGTTTAAGTAAGTAATTTAGATCATCCAATAGATAAATACCTAGATAAGGAAGTTTGCCATCTGTTACTATATATTTAGTGATTTTTTTACTTATGTACTTTTTCTTACAATTGGAGATTAACATTTTTGTATTATTTTCATTAAACTGTAGCACTGAAATGTTTTGATAAATAGTCATAGAGTTAAATAATGCTTGTAAAGAATGGTTAGTATCAGATAAAGTCAGGAGTATATTGTCAACAAAGAGTTGGAGTTTTAAATTTAGTACTGTATTAATTTGTATACCTTTGATTTTTTTTATCTAGTCTAATATTGTTTGCAAAAGGTTCTATCAGTAGTGCAAATAACAAGGCTTGCAAGGAGCATCCCTGCTTGGTCCCTTTCACAATTGAAATGGGTCCTGATCTATGGGATCCTAATTTGACATATGCTATAGAGTTTCCATATAAAGATTTGATTAATCTATTAAAAGTTGTAGGCAATCTATATTCATTTAAGACTAAAAATAAATAGTTCCAGTCAACAGAATCAAAGGCACCACTGATGTCTAAGGAAATTATGGTTAAATCTAAGCTTTTAAGTTTATGATCAATTATTGTCAAGATGCTTTTTATATTATCATATGCATTTCTGCCTTTTATAAATCCTGTCTGATCTACGTGTATTAATGAGGGAAGAAAATGTTTGATCCTGTCTGCAAAAATTGCCATAAAAAATTTATAGTCAATATTTAGTAGGGTTATGGATTTATATAAAGAGCAAAGTTTTTCATCTTTAATTGTTTTTATTATTGGGGATATTAATGAATATTTCCAAGAAGGAGGTATATTTATATCTTGTTTAATTGTAGTGTATACTTTTAAAAGTAAAGGTAAGGCTTGGTTTGGTAGTAGTTTGTACATATCTGGTAATACATTGTCTGGACCAGGAGCTTTGTTTCTCTTGAGTTTTTAATATGTGATTTTAGTTTAGTCATGGTGATCGACTTATTTACAATAGTTATGTGCTCTTGTCTTAATCTGGTAAGAATATTTTTGGTAAGGTATAGTTTAATATCCTTGAAAGATAGTTCTGCTTTGCATTGGTGGCTACTTTTGTCACTTACCATGTCTACTCAACATCACAACAACACTATGTGCTTATCTGAACTGAGGAGGAAGTGCTTCCGTGTTAGGGGGGCACCTTCATTGAAACTGCCACACAGCACTGTCCACCCATTAGTGCACAGCCAGCTAATGACAGTTGGCCACCAGTCAGGTTGCTGAGCCATGACAAGCCTGTGTCCCTCCTGTCATGTACAGATGAGTTCATGCAGTTATAATGCTACTAACATACTGCATGGGTGTAGAGTTCTGCATAATTGCCTGTCCCATCTGAAGGGGGAGTCTCAATCATGCTATGTCAACCATCCCACAGGAGCTTCCAAATGGCTTTCCTGACATATATGTCGGGATTGTCTGTAAAGGGGGGGGTACATGCTGGTAGTTATAAGGAGACTGATCTGTGGCCAGATCCCACCAGGGAGGATCTGACATTGAGGAGCTGTACTGATCACCCATATTGGGAAACACATAATGCAATACTTTGGGTCCAAGTGTGGGGATGTCACGACATTGCTGCAGAGTATTGTAGGTAAGGACTTGGACCATCCTTTGGGCAAGTGAGACGCCGCACAACCAAGCAACAAAGTGTGTACATATTATACTTCCTAACATGTTGTCTGTGCTTTGACTCTCTTCTTGTAACAATCTGGAAGTAAATACTTACTTGCACAGAGGACAACTAGCAGGTAGTGCCAAGTGGTGTCCCCAGATCTCTGAGTCATGTCACCTGAAATAGTAAAAAAATGAACTGTATCAATGCCAGGCACCAAGCACACATTCAGTGAAAGGTTTATTAAGCAATCAAGCAAAGTACTTTCACAGAAGATACTGCTTCATCAGGCAATAACACTCAACTGAATTTCCATAGGTATTTATACAAATTCCTAACAATCAATTAACATTTAAAAAGGTAAGAGTTAGTAGCAACTATCCTATTAATTTCTGAAATGTGACTGCTAATATGATTCTTAAACATCTGGTTGGTCTTCCCTATATAAAATGAGTCACATTGTGTACACTGTGCCATATAAGTCAAATTATTAGTGCAACAATTACCATATGACTGAATTCTAAATATACTCTGCCTTACAGGATCAGTAAAACTAGTATCAGTATAAATGAACTTACAGGAAGCACATCTATTACATTTATACATGCCTATTTTCATTGTTTTATTATTTGTTTGTGAAGACTGCTCTTTATAGCATAATTTATTTTTTAATGTTGTACATCTCCTATAGGTAAATGTTGGATTTGAACCTATGTCATGCAACTCTGGTACAAATGATAAAAGAGACCAATGTTTCCTTATAATATTTTTTATGCCATTAGTATATTGATCAAAATTAATTGTATATCTACAGCTATTTTGTATATTAGTTTTTCTTTGTTTGTTGCTTAACATTCTTTTCTTGGAGAATATTGGTGGATATAAGATGTCCCTGTTCAAAGAAATTTCATCCCTTATGGCCAATATATATATATTTTTTTATTATAACCTCTTTCTTCAAAGTTGTTCATCATTTCTTCTTCTAAGTGTTGGGCAAAATTATCTTCTTGGGTATTTAACCTACTAACTCTAGCCATTTGGTTTCATATAATGTTGTCAAACATATATTGAGAATGCATACTGTCTCTTGCTAGACAGGTGCATTTTTTACCTGTTTCTTTTATAATGTGGTTTCAAGTTCACTTTTTAATTTTTTTCTCAAGTGGATGTCTAAAAACATGTATTATCACTGAAGAAAGGCTGCTATAACCTGAAAGCTTTGTGGATTAAGTGATTTTTATTGTGAATTAAAATTAGTTTTTTTCTGAGATTGTTGGCTTGATTTTGTTGTTCTTTTAAACATGCTTCTCATCAACAGGCGATTGCCTCTAAACCAATCTGTGGGTCTGAAATGCTAATTGCAGCTAACACAGCTGATTTTAACTATCATCAGCCAATGGCATGCAACCACTGTACTATATAAAAGACCTTCATGCAGATTAGGGCCCCTTTCTGATATGTTTTGCTAGATATTACTGGGGTGAGGAAACTACATTGTCACAGAGGGTAGGTCTGTAGCAGAAACCTGACCATAGATGTGTGCGTACCACTGGCTGCAGCTGTTGCTGCAGGTAGTAGACGTAGCCAGAGAGTGTGAACACTTTCAAAGGCAACAAACTGTAGGAGTGTCTGTGTCAGCTGTGTCAGCCTTGTTGTAGAGGCAGAACCAGAGTGAGGCTACCCTTTCCCCTCCAAATATTGCATGTATTTAAGGTAAGTATGTTAGGCAATGGTATCACTAACAGAGTACTAGTCAACATATGTGTTGTGTCCTTGAATAAGATGGGGTATAAATACAAGAATATGTCCACCATTTGTGGAACTGCCATGCATGTGTTACAGTCTGGTAGTAATTTGCAGCATGTATGAGGGCAGGCCTTGTTACAAGCAGGGACTTCGAATGTGTATGTTAGCTATGCAGCTGTGATAATCTGCACAGAGACTTTGGAAGGATTCTGTAGTGCACTCTGATATTAGTGGTCATCATTTGTAGTACCTGTGTTGACATTCTCTGTGAATGCATATTAAAGCATGACGTGAAACCTTTTGCACATATAGTTTTCCTATAGGGATATGTTAAGTGTGTTCCTACCTGCAGGCCAGTGACCACCATCAGTGAAAAGCAGACATGTCATTTGAAATGCATTGCGTGGATAAAGAGTGCATGACATGTCATTAATTGCTGCCTTCACAATACTGCAGATTCAGTTCTACACACTACTGGTTTTGAACCCAGAACTCTGTGTGGCCAAATGTACCATTTGCAAGGTGATTAGCAAACTGATACTGGATCACTGCTACAGCAGGTGTATTTTCTAGCTGTATGTGCACACATACAGTCTGTGACATACATTTTCTACATCCATCAGTATGTGCATGGCTTTATATGGATGTATGTGTACACCAGGGTCCCAGATGAAAATGTATTTTGCCATTAATGCCTTAGCAGATGTTGCTGCTGAAAGAAAGCTTTACCTGCTATCACAGGCCTCACTTACATTTATTATTATATCTTTGGCTTTCTAGTGGTGTACTATTGCACCAGAGTCCAACATACACTCCCATTTTCAATCTTTTAAATTGAATTACATTTTAATCAAGTTTGCATGACATGGCACGGCTAGCAGCTCTGCTGAAACACTAATGACTGTAACTGGCAATTACTAGGTTCTGTTTTAACCACCTGTTTTAAGTAAGAGTTGTGGGGCATGGCAGGTTAATACAGTGGTCTGCAGGTGCAATGATCTTGAGTTTGAAATATGGGATAATTAGTAATTGTATATTACAAGTTTAAAAACACATATAGGCAATATAGCTCTATTTAGCTGAGCTGAGCAAAGGTACATGCCATGGTGGGCTGCACAGCAACACTCTAAACAAATATAAAGAAAAGAAAAATGGGGGGATAGAAAAGTGGTGAAATGGGGTGCAAGCAAGGGAAAAAACATAGTGAAAGGCAGGTAGGGATATGCAGAAAAGGTATAGGAAAGAACCATAGCTATCCATTTCTTGAACAGCATCAACCGTGTACTTTGACAGAATTTTTACATGACTTTGAACTCTCAACCCCAGAGAGATATGCGTCCAGTGGATAAGTATGCAAAATGGAGAGCTATGTATGGGACAATATGTTTTTAAGACAGGTGGCCATTATTTTTTTTAAGATGAGAGTGGAATGTTGGGGAAGGGACATAGGAACATGTGGGGGAGGTAAACTGGGCTGGTGAGGATGCATTTGAGGACAGACAAGACAGAAAAGACAGCAGACATGGGCAGTGTGTGACACATGAGGGGGGTAAACACCTTGGATAGGGAGGGTGTTGTTGAATCCAAGTCCCATGTGCCTTCAGACAGCAGCAGCATGACTCACATCCCCACTCATGGGACTGTTGGCACTACTCCTTCACTGCCCTAAGGGTGATAGTGCTGGAGACTGGGCACCAGGGTGAGGCTGCCCCACCAGATTGGCTAGCATGCCCTCAGTCCAGTGCAGGCAGCAGTCAAACCCATGGTAGACTATCCTGCACACCAAAACTGGCAGCTCGGCTTGGGTGACAACTCCGCCTCCAACAACACTTCCAGATGGGGGGGGGCTTCCCTTCCCATGAGCAATACTACCCAATGCCACAGGTAGTGCAGGGGCAGGAGAGGCGACACCACCTGTCAGGGTCCCAGATGTGCTGGGACCCAGTGCTATGGCCAATTGAGGTAATGTAGGTGGATCATCCAGAACCAGCCTACCTTGACGTGCTGTGGTGAATGAGGTATAGCAATAAGTTAAGGTTAGTTATAACCAAATCATTGTTAACATTAACAGAATGGAACATCATTTTAATTCATCTAAATACATATTAATGTGTAGTATGTGTAACACAACAGTAAATAACATCACAGTCAGTATGGTAACAGCATGCCAGTAAGAATTAAACCATAAGGCCAACAAAATAGCTTGACAAAGTATATTAATAGTCAATCATAATGGGGGTAGCCAAGGTGGTGCAGCAGTTGGCATTGCCACCTCACAGCAAGTAGTTCTCCACTTAGATCCTTGACTGGGGTGCCTTCTGTGCGGAGTCTGCATGTCCTCTCTGTGGTCGCGTGAGTTTCCTCCAGGTGCTCTGGTTTCCTCCCACATCCTAAAGACATGCTGTAGGTGTAATGAACACTCTAAATTGTCCCTAGGCGTGCATGTGTGTGCCTTCTGTGGAAGGATGGGCACTGGGCTGGCAACTTGACACCATAAAACTACACTGCCAATCATGAGTGGACAGATTATCCACTGTGATGACCCTTTAACCAGGAAAAGCTGCAAGAAGAAGAAGATTAATAGTGAATCATAATAACACATAACAATATTAAATCACATTTTGCAAAAAATATATTTTGTTTAACAACATCTGTTATTATTAAATCATAATAACAAATAACTATAACAAATAAATGAAGATAAGGGTTTGCGAAAGAGAGAGAAAAACACTCCATTACTGACAATGCAGACTATATCCCTGAAAACACTGATACTAAATACTCTACAGGCATGTAGTGTCAGTTCTGAGTGCAGTGACTACAATTCTCCTATAGCTGATGTAGTATATATATATATATATATATATATACCTCTCAGGCTGTTAGCATGGGTCATTATGGGCCAAGCAATAACAAATGCAGGTGCACAACTATATAGAACACTTTCACATAATGTAAACTTTTATAATTACCAGCAGATTTAGTAATACATTGCATTCCAGGTAATCATTTTTCTGGTAATCCTGTGAGAGGTGGATTAGGCAGTTTTAATAACATTACATGAAACTGTGACACTTGAAAGGCCTGTTTGTGTATAGTGAAGAAACTAGACATCCGTCATGCCATAGTTGGCAGGCATGGGAATAGAACCCAATAGCTGTGACTGAAGAGGACATCAGCAAAAAATGCAACTGTATTGGTATTGGTGGTGACTGTGAAATATTAGCACAATTATATCTGCTCTAAACATGGGCTATCTTAACCATATACCATATACGATTTGTTCCTGGAGTGACTGAATTTGTTTTGCATTCTAGAACTATTACAGTGCTATACTTGACTGCAGTGACAGTAGAACACACAGGTATGGCATAGAGCCATATTGCATTTAATGAAACAAATCTCTTTTGGAATCAACTATGCTGCTTAATACTTTATTGGTATTACTGATAAGCGTCTGTGAAATGTAACCACAATCATATCTGTTCATAACATTGGCTACCCCACCCATATACCTTTTGTTCCTGGAGTGGGAAAAAAAGACAGCATTATGTAACTGAATTTGTTTTGCATTCTAGAACTATTACTGTGGTATCCTCGACCGCAGTGACAGTAGAACACACATGCATGGAATAAGGCCATACTGCATTTATTAAAACAGATTTCTGTAGGAATTAACAATGCTGCTTAACACTTTATTGGTATTGCTGATAAATGTCTTTGAAGTCCACACAATATCTGCCCATAGACTGGGCTACCTCAGTCATGTACCTTTATTATCTGAAGTAGGAGGAACAGAGAGCATTATTTTACCAATACTGGCCTGGAGACAGTCTTGGACCAAACTATGAGTTAAACAATACAGTCTGCAGTCCATTACTTTTGAATTCTACAGCTATTACAGTATTACACTTAACTGCAGCTACCTTACCATAGACATGTAATGCATATAGTTCTACTGCAATGGTTATAACACAATCCTGCTGTGCACCATTTTGCTTAATGTTATTAGTATTGTTTATTGTTTATTGCAATACAGTTGTTATTGTTCATTTATTACACTACAGCTCTACTTGCCCATTTATTGCACTACAGTTCTACTTGCCCATTTATTGCACTACAGTTTTTATGGTATATACTTTATTGCAATAAATGCATTACTCTTTCTTGTTTATTGCACTACAGTTAGCGTAATAAATCCATACATACCACACTCAGAGTGCAACCTGGCTAGGTGCCCAGCATGGGAATCAACATTGCAAGCCCTCTCAGCTGCATCTGTTGGCAGAGAAGCACCCCATTATGCATACCCGTTTTGCAGACATTCAGCTTGCATACTGGTAAAACAGATGAAAATATAGTTACATATTTATGGGGCATTCCCAGCTCTAGTTTCTTGGACCCAAGTGTCCAAGTTATCCATCTTTCTCCTTTTCAGGTCATCATAATGATGATGACACTACTCACCTGTGCAGGGAATACCAGTAACACTGGTGCGATCCCTGTCCAAATAGTCTCAGGCCTCCCCTTTACACTCCAAGCCCTGAAAGCCACCCTGCAGCAGCCTGGGTTCATGATTTTCTACTAGGAGCCCAACAAAGAACCTGGACTGCTGAACTCTCCATCTCTGCTCGTGAAACTCTGCACCTTCACCAGCACAGTCTGCCATATCAACAGTTGATCAGACTCCAAAGACTGTTGCAGAATTACTGCCTATCATGCCTAATATAGGCTGCTTTCCCACCCTTACATGTCACCGAGCAACATTTAAAAAAGCGTGGCATTGCTTAGCATCACCAGCTCAGCACAGCTATGCAGTGTGAAAACTCACACAACTGGAGGTTTAGCTCAGCTTAGCACCTCACAAACAAAAGTAGCCATTAGCTTGTTTAAGCAGTGCTCAGCCCAGTGCAGCAGTGTCATATTTCACAAATTTGTTTTTGAAATTAAACATACATAATAAATTAAATTATAGATATTTTATCACTACTACGGACTCGAAACCATGACCTGCAAAACATTAGGTTGCATCTCTACCCATTTAGCTACTTGGATATTATAAAAACTCGTATACATTCACACACACTACTGGGCTACCTTTTAGTGTTGCTAAGCACCGTGGCTAGCTGTGCAGATGTGCTTAAATAGACCCAGACAAACTACTTAATTACATCCAGTTTCTATTTTTAGATGCCTAGCAAATGTCGGCTATGTATGTATGAGTGCCACTTGGTTCTGAGGCACTCTGCATCATGCTGCACAAAAGCAATTAAAAAATAAAACAGAAAACATACAAAAATATTTCAAATAACAAAAATTCATAATTATGATAATTAATGACATCCAGTTTCTATTTTTAGATGTAGCGCAGGTGTCACCTGTCTATTTAAGCGCAGCTTTGCATTGCTGAGCTTAGCAGCACACAAACATGCAAAAAACAGAAAAAAAGGAATAATTAAAATAATATATTATACATTTGACCCAATTCACAGCATTTCAACAGTAGTGTGGAGCAATACAGGCAATCCACAACCACAGCTAGCCTCTACACTTCTGCCTACACCAATTCAATAACCATGTTTCTATGCTCTCTCTCAGCAGCATGCCATCATTAATATGCATGGCAGGCTGCCGAGTGGGAACCATGACTACACTGTACCTACACAGAGTTTATTAAATCCTGGAAAGTGTTTCTTTTTGCAGGAACCTGAACTAAATGGGATTGTGACAAAGTGGTGATTGGGTTATTCTTTCTTTCCACACTGTGGTGTGATCTTGGAGTTGGAATATATATATATATATATATATATATATATATATATATATATATATATATATGCTCATAGGTTCATAGGTTCATACTAGGCTATCTGCCCTAGGACATTTTCAAGCCTAGACAGAGTGTGTTTGGCTTTCACCACCCATCTTAAATTAATTTTGCTATGCCCTTTTTCGAGGTTAGTATACTGTGCCTCATTCTAACAGTGACACAGAAGTGATACCCGGAGTAAATCTACGATCTCCCATCCACTCATCAAGATTCCTCTTGAAGAGACTCAATGAGGGACTCTGCCTAACCTGGACTGGGATTTTATTCCAGAGTGAAGGGAGCCTCTGGGTTATGAATCTGTCCCTCCAGCATGTCCTATTTATTTCAGTGCTGAGGTTCAAGTCTCTCGAGCACATAGCTCGATGGGATTTGGATTTTCTGAGGTGCAGCATGTCCATTAATTCCGGGTTGGACATGGCTTTATACATCAGGCACAGATCGCCTCTGAGCACATAGTATGCCACTGAGTAGAGCTGGAGTTTCTTTAACTGGGCAGCATATGGCATCTGTTTGAGCCCTTTGATCCTCTTGGTGAGGTATTTTTGGGGTCTTTCCAGTTGCTGCAGGTGTCTGGTAAGGTACATCCCAAAAGGGGCATTGTACTCAATTATGGGCCTGATGAAGGATGAGTAAAGAGGCACAATGACCTCCCCTGATCTAGATGTGAATCCCTTCATGATTAGGTGGGCTATATACAATGTTTTTCTAACCACTTTGGCCACGTGGTTGTCAAATGAGAGATTGCTATCAACTTGAGTCCCCAGGTCCCTAATTACTTCTTCCGTACTTAATGGATTACCATCTATGTTGTAATTTGTGGGCACTTTGTTTTTGCCGAAGTTGATGACTATACACTTTTTGACGTTTAGCTTGAGACCATGGCCCTGGCACCAGTTGTCTGTTTCTATGAGGCCCTTTTGTAGGATGCTTGTGTCGGCTGGAGAGTCAATTATGGCGCCCAGTTTGCAGTCATCTGCGAACTTGGTCAGCCACAGTCCTTCCATGTTGGCCTGTACCTCCGAGAAATATATACCAAACAAGAGAGGTCCCAGGACTGAGCCTTGTGGGATGCCATTTGTAACTGGTTTTGTGTCTGACATGGCTCCAGCAATTCTAACCATGTGGGTTCTGTATTTGAGCCAGTTTGCAACCCATCTAGTAACATAGGGGTTTATATTTAAGCTGGTGAGCTTATCTATAATGCCCGAGTGGGGTATTGTATCGAAGGCTTTTGTGAGGTCCAAGTAGGCTGTGTGGACCACTTCCCCTCGACAATGGCCTTGGTAACTGTTTCAAAGAAATCAACCAGGTTTAAGAGGCAGGATCTGCCATTAATAAAGCCGAACTGCATAGGATCCAGTGTCTGTAGGTCCCTAATATCTTTATTTATGAGGTCCATGATGATCCTTTCCATAGCTTTGCAGACCAAGCTAGTCAGGCTTTTGGGGTGATAGTTTCCAGGATCTGTTGAGGCACCACCTTTGTGGAGAGGGACCACTGTCGCTGTACGCCACTCTTTGGGTACATATCCTGTAGTAAGGCTGAGATTGAACAGTAGTTTTATGTTTGGGTTTAGTTCTTCTTGGAGTTCATGTAGGACGCAGCCCGGGACACCATCTGGTCCCATTGATGGTGTGTTTTTTGCTTTGGAGAGGGCGGCTCTTACCTGAGCATCTGAGATGTCAGGGGGCAGCACTCTGCTGGGATAGCTATTTGCCCTTTTGGCGGAGAAGGGGGGGGTGAGTTTGCGCTGAACCTGTCAGCTAGGATGTTGGCAATGTCTGTAACATAACTAAAGAAAACCTTGTGATTATCCTTAGTGTCCTGTGCAATTTTTCTCTCAAAGCTGGCCTTAGACGATTTTATGAGTGCCCATAGGTTTTTGCTAATACTGATCAGAGATGTCTTCCCTTTTTGGGATTTTGCTCTATCATGTAGTAGCTTCCTCCTTCTATTGTATAGTTTGTTTATGGCTGGGGTCCACCAGACAGGACGCCTGTCTTTGGAGGATTGGGTCTTGGTTTTGTTTGGGATTGCATGATCCATGCATTCCTGAAGGTGTTCATAGAATGTGTTTATAAAGGATTCTGTGGTCTGGGCCGTATTTTCCGCAGGCCCGGGGGCTTTGAAGGATTCCACCTCGGTTTTGAGGAGTGTGATATTTGCTTTAGAGAAGTTTTTCACTGTGGTTTTCTGGGCAGGGGCTGGGGTCGGGATGTGAATATCTAGTGAGATTAGTTTATGGTCTGATCTTACCAGTGAGTGATACACTTCTGGTCTGGAGCATAGAGTCCCCATGTTGGTGATGATCAGGTCCAGTATGCTTTCCCCTCTTGTGGGAGTGGTAACAAGTTGTTCCATAGCATTTGAGTTTATAAATTCTAGGAACCTTTGGGCTAGGGTGTTGGAGCTAGAGTAATGCTTCCAGTCTATGTTTGGGTAGTTGAAGTCACCCAATATAATGGTGTTTGTAGAGACTTTCATATTTTACAGTGTTTTCAGGAAGGCCGAGTGGGGTTCCTGGGTTTGGGAGGGTGGTCTGTAGGAGGCTATAAACTGGAAGGCAGTTTTACCCACTGTTAGTTGCACATGGATTGTCTCTGATGCTTTGTGCTGTGCCACCAACCTGGAGGTGTGGGTATCTTCTGACGAATATTGATACTCCCCCTCCTTTTGTGGTTCAGTCCAAGTATTGGGGCCGAAAAACATGGTATGTGGTATAACCTGGTAGTGCTGGGGTGCTCTCGGGAGCCTTGAATCAGGTTTCTGTTACTGCACAGATACCGATGTTCTCCATGCTAAGGAGAGTTTCGAGTGTGTGCATCTTGAGGTTTAGACTTCTGGCATTGAGTAGCATTACTCTTAGTTTCTTATCCCTTGTGATACCTATGGAGGTGGGTTTGTCTTTTGAGCCTTGCTTAAAAAAGGCACTATGGGGGTGGCAAGAGCCTTTGCCAATATCCAAAAGCCCAGGGGTGACAGGCGCAAGCCATCCCTAGCGAAGCATCGTCACTTGTCGAGTATGTCATCCCAGGCTGACAGGCATTGGATCCCCTTTGAATGACACCAATACTTAAGCCAATTGTTGAAATTGATCATCTTGTGGCATCATTCTTGGTGAGGGTAAGATGCTACTCAAGGTCAGGGTCATACTGGCCTGGGCTACATGCTCAGAGAGCTCCTCTATGTCTCTTTTCATGTAGTCCAGGTAGGTACTTCTCAGGTCATTCACACCAGCATGGACAATGACTGAGTCATATTTGTACTTGCTTTGGAGTGACCTGAGTGCTTGTGTTATGTGGCGGATCCTAGCGCCCAACAGGCAGCTCACCGTGACCTTCTCCTTGTTCAGCCTGGTGAGCGGGACGTCAGTGTGCCTGATGATAGAGTCACTTATTACAAGTGTATCAGGTGTGTTGTTTAGCCTTAACGACTGTGACTGTTCGGCACACTGGCTTTGTGAGCTATGTGTTGCATGTGTTTTGTTTTGGGGTAGCGGTTGCTTGGGTGTCTGCTTTGGAGGTCTCTGTTGCTTAGGCAGATTTTTATTTAGAGCCTCAGAGTATGTTTTTGTGTGTTTATGTGTTTGGTTTGCTGTCGTGGTAGGTCTATGTAAGACTGGAATTGTAGTGAATGTGGTTTCCTTCTCCTCCTGACTGGTTATGCCAGTACTGAGTTGAGAGAGTTTAGCCTCCAGTTTGGCTATATGGTTGCATCTCTCACATGTGTTGGAATTTGTTGGGAGGAGGAGATGGTTGTCTGTGTACATGAGGCAGTTGTAACATTGCCTCAAGATTCCCAGATTCACCAGCTGGACCAGAGAGATAGACAACTGACCTTTGGACATGCTAGAATAGTATTGGGAATTCCTTTATAATTGAAAAAAGAGCCAATGGGGAACAAGGTACTCAAGGGGAGTTTGTGAGGGTGTAGAGCTTTTAATTTTTTAGTGCTGACTTATATAATTGCTTTAGTGAGCAAGTGCCAGGCTTTAGAGTAGGAATAGGGTGCTTATTATGAGAACTAGATCAGTTCTAAGGGAAAAAGTGAAGACCAGACTTTGTGAAGCCGAGAATGGTTTAAACCCAATTAAGTGGCATTGCCTGATGCTGTGCTATGTGCAAAATCGCGCAAAACCGCGCTAAAGCTGGTTTTATACAGGAGGGACTTGAAAGAGCTAGAAATTGGCCCAAAACAGCCAATAGACTACCAGATTCTTGTGCTGGGAACACTCCTCCGGGGATAGATAGGCTGCTCTAAGCTCCCCACTGCCACTGGTGAACAAAGAAGCCTCCCTTTATCCAAGAAAGGAAATGGGCAACACAGGAACATTCCAAAAGTCCAGAATACAGCAAAGCCTGTATTTCGACTACTCTAGGTCAGGAAAGATGGGAAGCAAGGATAATTTTTTTTTTTTTTTGCAACAAACAGCAGGAAAATGCAATAAATATGTAACACAAGCTAGCACACTTGAGTGTGTAGCCTCAACAGGTAAATGCAACAAACCGGGCAAACTTTAAAAGTACAGGTGCAAAAACAACTTTAAACAGTTTAAAACAGTTCAAGAAGCAGAAATACTTGCAGTTTAGCTAGATTGGACAGTCACCCAGGTAGTAGCAGCAAAAAAAAAAATCACTTTTATCAGATTAGCATTCGCTCTTTTAGCCTCTCTGCTGCAAGCAGCACTCTGCAGGACCACGAGGAGCTTGCCTGACTACTAACAAGCACAAAAACTGTGCCAAAGCGGGTTTTATACAGGGGGACTTGAAAGAGCTAGAAATTGGCCCAAAACTGCCAATAGACTAATAGATTCTTGTGCTGGAAACACTCCTCCAGGGATAGATAGGCTGCTCTAAGCTCCCCACTGCCACTGGTGAACAAAGAAGCCTCCCTTTATCCAAGAAAGGAAATGGGCAACACAGGAACTTTCCAAAAGTCCAGAATACAGCAAAGCCTGTATTTGGACTACTCTAGGTCAGGAAAGACGGGAAACAAGGATTTTTTTTTTTCTTTTTTGCAACAAACAGCAGGAAAATGCAATAAATATGTAACACAGGCTAGCGCACTTGAGTGTGTAGCCTCAACAGGTAAATGCAACAAACAGGACAAACTTTAAAAGTGCAGGTGTAAAAACAACTTTAAACAGTTTAAAACAGTTCAAGAATGCAGAAATACTTGCAGTTTAGCTAGATCAGACAGTCGCCCAGGAAGTAGCAGGAAAAAAAATCTCTTTTATCAGGTTAGCAGTCGCTCTTTTAGCCTCCCTGCTGCTAGCACCACTCGGCAGGACCACAAAGAGCTTGGCTGAGTAGTAACAAGCACAAAAACCACGCCAAAGTGGGTTTTATACAGGGGGACTAGAAAGAGTTAGAAATTGGCCCAAAACAGCCAATAGACTACCAGATTCTTGTGCTGGGAACACTCCTCCAGGGATAGATAGGCTGCTCTAAGCTCACCACTGCCACTGGTGAACAAAGAAGCCCCCCTTTATCCAAGAAAGGAAATGGGCAACACAGGAACTTTCCAAAAGTCCAGAATACAGTATAAATATATATATATATATATATATATATATATATATATATATATATATATATATATGTATATATATATATATATATATATATATATATATATATATATATATATATATATATATATCTCAGAGGTGTTAGGGGTGCTTGTTTCCCTGCAAAAACATGTGCACTCTGTGTTTTGTGCATTTGGGTTTGATCTTGTACATTTACATCATTTGTGTTTCTGAATTTGTAAACTATAAGTATATATATATATATATATATATATATATATATATATATATATATATATATATAAATTTATATGTGTGCATGCCTGTGTGTATGTGTGTATAACCACCTCTCTCTCTTTCTCTAGATAAATATATGTGTATATGTGTGTGTTTGTGCCTGTGTGCCTGTTTTAAGTTTACTTTGGTTTGGTCAAACTTTTTTTATCTAAGTGAAAACAAGCCAGCTTATGTTGTTGAAAATCAACTGATTGCACTAGCCTTCTTTTTGCACGGATCAGGAATCTGCCCTTTTTCCAACTGTCGTTTAAACTCAGAGTTGGTGTGTGTAATTAGCAGGGGGTGTGTAAGATTCATGTCCATTTTATGTTTGTTTACTTTTTGATAGGTTGATGATTGCATTTGTGATCAATCACTTGCTGTTCGATAGTTTTTTTTTTCTGATTAAAGGATGTACATCCATATCCCTCTGTCTACTATATGTTAAGTAGTTAAGTATATATATATATATATATATAGATATATATATATATATATATATATATATATATATGTATGTGTGTGTGTGTGTGTGTGTGTGTGTGTGTGTGTGTGTGTGTGTGTCTATATCTATATATCTGTATCTAGAGCTATAGCTATATAAACATTCTGGAGATACAGATATATCTGCCACCGATTACTGCTCCTCTGAAATAAACTCCCTTTCCATGTGAAATAGAGCTCCTCAATGACCCTATTCAAGGGCAACCTTGACAGCTGGATAGGTGACAGTAAATTCAACCTAGGGGTGGCACCTATGTCCCTCATGGACAGGGTCTTTTGGTACTGAACACAGTATTGCTCTGCTAACAATGACCAGTCCACCTATCTGGAATTCTGTAACTAATCATATGTCATTTGTGAATATTAATTTGATCCATTGGCTTGCCTTACATATGTAAGATAACTACATGTTATGTGTATATTAAACTAATGGTGCAGAAGTGTGTGTTGAACTGTATGTTCCATACTGAGCTTGAAGAAGGTAACCACAGTGTACCCTACTGGAAAAGAACTAGTTAACTTCCAAACTCTGAGAATATAAGTGAAGAGTTATATGACTGTGTTTACCTCATCTAGGAGACAATATGTCTACAGCTAGAAGTTCTTTCTATTGTCTAGAAACAGACGTAATTACATGTTTCAAATGTAAACGTGTTTAACTGTTTTATGACTTCCAGTTTCAGGCAAACTTCTGAGAGATAAGTATTTTTCACAGAGAAATGTTAAATTATGTTGGTATCTGTTAGCATGGGAACTAAAGGCAGAGGTGACAAAGAGTGATGTCATCCAGTTGACTAAGCAGTAATGTGTTGTTATTAATTTAAGAACTATCTCTCAGATAAAGTCTGTACATTTTGTATTTGTCTTTGGACCTGAAAACATCCTTTCATCAGCACTTCTGCCTTGCTAAAATTAAGTACTAGATTACAGTAATCTCTCTTAGAGATATAGAGGAATATAATAAGATTAGTTTAGATGTTTTCTGTATTTATGTGAGACTGCCCTGAAATGTTTTTTAAAATATTTCCTGTGATTCTGGACTCTGGTGTCACTCTGTTGAGTTATTGAGTATTGTTTTGTGCTTTTATTATTTATTATTAAATATATTTAAACCTTTTAATTGTGGCTGGTTTGTTTAGAGATATTTAAGCTCTTACAGTACTTGCATATGTATTTGGTGATACTGTTAAGGCTCTCCAATAGCCTTAAACGTCTTGGTCACACTTACCATTTGGTTAATAGTAACATTACACAGAAGAATTGGTCACCCTTTGTAAGGGTCTTATAGTAACTAATAAGTAAGGGCAGTTGGCAGTGATTACTACTTTACAGTCTGGGCAGAAGGGGGCATACATAGTGAACTTGTACCAGCCTTCCCCAGGAGTGTCTGTATGTTTGTATATAAATCAAATCTCAAAGTGTGGGTGTATTAGCTACTTGGCCAGGGTCACAAAGCACTG
This sequence comes from Protopterus annectens, assembly GCF_019279795.1. Taxonomy (NCBI): domain Eukaryota; kingdom Metazoa; phylum Chordata; order Ceratodontiformes; family Protopteridae; genus Protopterus; species Protopterus annectens. Next base: position 897,718,365 of record NC_056737.1, read on the forward strand.
GTTGGACAGAGAGGGTGCTGGAGGTTTTGGCTTGATCACTCGGCTGAGATCTTACTCCAATTACTGTGCCAGTGGGGAGTCTTAATGGGGATCTGTAGAAAGAGGGAGAAACCAGCCCTAGACTGACTGTGATCTCTCTCTGTGTGTTCTTAAGGGAAATTATACTTTACTGTGTGTGTACTTGTCATCCTCCCGATGAACATGTCTCTCACTGGTGCTAGTGGTAAGGATTAAGGCTCATTGATTACTGGGCCAGTGCAGGGGTGTCACAATCTGTGGCACATGTTGCATGCCATGCTGCAGTGCTTAGCTGTGAAGGCTGTTTAAAAAAAAAAAAAGAAAATTGAATAGGAAAGCCAATCATATGTAAATTACTGATGACCCCTGTACCACTTAATCTGGGTCATTGGAACACTGATAATGATGTACTTGGCATTTGGAATGCATCATAGGTAACCAATCACACAGGTGTACCTACAGCAGAGCGCTAGAAAAGTTGCATACAACCTACAATCTGATTTCACCCCCATACTCTGTACCAGTGGAGAACAAATGTGGGATTTTTAACTAAAGCAATGCTAGAGGCTGCTGCAGCTGTACTACATCTGTATGTGCTAGATGCTGAGATCAATGCTGCTGCTGACAATAGGTCTAGACTGAGAAGGAAAATATGGTTCAGGCTCAGGGTAGGCTTCCAGGAGCTACATGCGCTGGAGATTGTAGAGCACTACAGGGTGGACAGGGACATACTACAAGAACTCACTAAGCTCTGCCACCCTCAACTCAGACCCAGAGCCAATAGAGGGGAAACCGTCCCAGTGAAAACAAAGGTATGCATAGCCCTTAGGAAACTAGCTACAGGTACTTTCAAAGACCAGCTGGGGACATTAAGGGGTCTCACAGGCATCAGCATCCAGGGTACTCCACCAGTTCCTGGATGTCATGTTAACACATGCCAGTGAGCACATTTATTTACCCAGCACCACTGAGGAGAGGGCTAGCAGTATGTGACTCTTCTACAATGTAGCACACTACCCTGAGGTACTGGATGCCATAGACTGCACTCATGTACACATCAAAGCACCACCGTTGAGGAGGGTAGTCTACATCAACCGCAAGGGGTATCACTCCGTCAACTGCCAGGTCATGTGCAATGCCCAGGGCATTATCATTAATGTATTTGATGGCAGCCCTGGCAGTTATCATGACTCCCATATCTGGCATGCATCACAGCTCTATCGGATGTTTGCTGGGGGGGGGGGGTATCCCCTATGGCCATCTACTGGGGAATGCTGGCTACACACTGAAATTGTGGATGATGACACCCATCAGAAATGCACACATACCCCACTGAAGAATGCCATAATGAGGCACATGCACAAACTAGGAAAATCATAGAGCATGTGTTTGGGCTGCTCAAATCATGGCTCAGGTGCCTAGATATATCTGATGGAGCCCTGCAGTACTGTCCAGCCATGTGTGCACAGATGTTCACAGTATGTGCAATGCTACACAATATGATCCTGTGGAAATAGCTGCAGCAGAATCATCATAGGGAAGGGATACACAGCTCCCCACCAGTGCCTAGATCCCTCAGCCACAACCACAGGGGGACTTGGAGGAAGAATCCCTGAGGCTGTCCCTGTAGGCGGATGTAGGCATGCCCAGTATACCCTGGCCTTGGTCAAGAGACAATGCATAGCACATGCACTGACCCTAGTAACTGACCCCTTACTCCAACTCACATACATAATAAAAAGAATGCTAGCCAGACCACACAACCTGTACCTAACCATGTATTGGCTGTGTACTGTGTGCATCAGACAGAGTCAGCTCTGAAACACAGGTGTCTCAACCACTGTATCAGCAAAGTAAGTCACTATCCTATACAACAAATGTATGGGGTACTAGAATATGGTAACATATGTGTGGACATGTTGCATGTATGCAAGGGAATAAAGTGGGCTACTTGCAAAGAGCTAACAGCTACTTGGGACAACAGGTACTCTGTCCAATAATGGGTGCCCCATAATAGGTATTAGGCCACATGGCTGGAAACCCCATTGCATTATGCAAGGGAAATGTCAAACAATGGGGTCATAAGACAGGCGCACGACTGTCAATGCCAGAGTTCCCTACTCCCAACACATCAGTGTTCCTATAAAACAGCAGTAACAGTATGTTTGCAAGAATATATCAGCAGACCACACAATTCCAGTGCTGTCACAAAGAACCTGGCCAAATGTATTTTCCACAAAATGCAGGGGTCACAGTGTACGTGTGTATGCTGTTGATAGTGTGCTGAATTAAACCCCTCACTTTCTGGATGCTGGTGTGGCTCACTGGGCTAAGGATATTAGCATGGTTGATGATGTTTATGGTTTGAAGCTGACCGCACCTACAACTCATACGGTATGAGTGCCACAGACTGTTATAACACTGTAATCTGTTACTGCAAGGAAGCCGGGCAAAGCCAAAGAAAATGGGGAGACAGAGGTCCAAATCTACAGACATTATACATGCTTGGAGTAACCTAGAAGGTGGCTAGTATAATAGTATGGTGCAACAGATCAGATTAGCCACAGTATGTAAAGACCACCACTTAATTGTGTCAGTACTAAAACAATTCACTGGATTGAATTTTAGAGTATATTACTGGGAAAATACAACTGTATGAGGAACAGAGCAGACATATGAGGTAGAATGCTGGACATTCTACAAAATTATGTACAGTGACAGTAATGAAGACTGTTACCCTGTGTGTGGTGTTACATCATATACCCAGTCACATCATATCTCTCAACCTCTTAAATCAAGGAATCTGGACAATGCCATGGACAATAGTGGAACAAAGGCCCAAATATAAGGAGAAGGATTAACTATTGGCCAGACAAATATGGAAAGTTAATAGAATAACATGTCTTGTGTTATCATGAATCTTCTGATGTGTATGGAATCAGGAACTCAAATGTCTCTCATCATTTCCTTACCTCAGTCTATAATGTTATGTCCCTAATGTGCCAAAAAATCACAATTCTATGTAAAATGTACCAAAGATATGATGCAAAACTCTAGATATTCTATTACAATCTGTACAGTTGATAGGTATGGTGCACATATTAAGTTCAGCAAACAGCTGGGGAATTTCCTTGGACAAAATATTAGGGAGTTGCTGGACTATGGAATCAGGTCCAGCAGCCAACTGGCTGCAGCACACAAAATCCCAGACTGGCGTATAGGTAGGTATGGCCTGGAGTCACCTTGCAAGTACTGGCAGTCACACTGGGCATGTTCCTACACTTAGTTAAATTTAGCCCATGTCTGTTGCCTCATCTACTGAAAGAACTGATGTGTGGAAATATGTCTGTGCATATAGGCAGCTATGTATACGTATCTGTCTCTCCCTATCTCCCTCACACATGATTACCCTAACAATCAGTATGTGGCACATATATATATATATATATATATATATATATATATATATAACAAGATATCTCTCTTTCTCTCTCTATATATACATATATACATATATTATACATATATATATATATATATATATATATATATATATATATATATATATATATATATATATATATATATATACACTAGATCAAACAGGATCCTCTGCAGGCCACACACATGCTGTGTATTACAAGGCCATGCTATTGTGTCCAGTACTGTTGTTGCTGCATCCACATATACAACCAGCTGTAACTGCTTGCATGTTAATAACTAGCGAGGCTATAACATATAATAGTAGATAGGTATAGTTCTAATCTCATCAGCATCCTTGTGTGTGTTGTGTATGGATTCCCTTAAAGCACTACAGACATATCCATCTGGCTTATGTCTGTGCAATGGTTATGTCTATAGTGTCAACACGTTTTCATCCTACACAGGACTTCATCAGACAACCATTTTTGCCATTTAAATAATCTCTAAGTCACCTGTTTAATTGTTAATCCAATGAAATACATCTCCTTCAGTTTAAACTAACAAATCTCCTTTACATCTCATAAATATTAATGCCTACTCTCTGAAAGTGTCTTGTGCTAAACTTGATCATTCCACATCATTTATTTATATAAATAATTTAAATTAAAATACATATAATAAACATTCATGGATGATTTACTGATAAATTACTATAAAACATCTCATTAAAAATATCTTAAATAAATTAGTTTAAAAACTCAGGTATGTGAAGACTATTGTATTTATTTTTTCTTGGTGAATAAAAGTGTTAATTTCACTGGCGCTCTGTGATTTTGGTGTTGACACTATAGAGGAGAAGACCGTGGTCTGTGTGTGTGTGTGTGTGTGTGTGTGTGTGTGTGTGTGTGTGTGTGTGTGTGTGTGTGTGTGTGTGTGTGTGTGTGTGTGTGTGTGTGTGTGTGTGTGTGTGTGTGTGTGTGTGTGTGTGTGTGTGTGTGTGTGTGTGTGTGTGTGTAAATATATTCCCTTGCAGCAGTAAGGCCATGCCTGTATGGCCTATCTCTGTCTAGTGGTTATACATTCTAAGGACCTGTGACTACCTGACAACCTCTACAGTGGCCTCCTTTACAAGGCTTGCTGATGTCATCCACCTTAACAGCACTGGCTGGCAATTTAATATCAGGAACGCTCTTTGGCACATGTGATAAGTACATTGTGCTATAGTGTGTACTATTAGATTGGTAGGGATTCTAATTTCACAACCGGCAACTCTCTGTGTGTGTGTGTGTGTGTGTGTGTGTGTGTGTGTGTGTGTGTGTGTGTGTGTGTGTGTGTGTCTGTGTGTTTTTAAATATATCCCCTTGCTGCAGTAAAGACATGACTGTATGGCCTATCTCTGTCTAGTGGTTATACATTTTAAGGCACTGTGACTACCTGCCAGCCTCTACAGTGACCTCTTTTACAATGCCTACTTATGTCATCCACATTAACAGCACTGGCTGACAATCTACCATAAGGTAAGCTCTGTGGCATGGCATAATACCACACTACACTGGGTAACATAAAGGTCCTACCAAACACCCTAATATTGGGTGATTTCAACTACCCAAACATTAACTGAGAGAACTACTCAAGTACTAACTCCCTTACCCAACATTTCCTAGAATTTATAAACTCAAACACCCTGGAACAACTGGTCAACACTCCCAACAGAGGTGACAACATATTGGACCTGGTCATCACCAATATGGGTGACCAGTGTTCAACACCAGAGGTCAACTCCTTGCTGGCTAGATCTGACCATAAACTAATCACTTTGGATATCCACATTCCACCCCCACCCCTGGACAAGGAAACCACTGTGTAAAACTTTTCAAAAGCAAACTTCACATTACTTAAGACGGAGGTGGAAAGTTTAAAAGCCCCCATGCTAAAGGATAATGCTGTCCAGGCTGCAAAATCCTTTACTAATGGATTCTACAGGTACCTACAAGAAAGCATGGATCATGCTATCCCAAGTAAAACCAAGACTTACTCCTACAAGAAAAGGAAACCAGTCTGGTAGACCCCTGCCATAAACAAGCTATACAATAGAAGAAGGAAACTAGTACAGAAAAGAGTAAAATCCCAAGAAGGGAAGACATCCCTGATCAGTATCTGCAAGAAACTACGATCCCTCATAAAATTGTCCAAGGTGATCTTTGAAAGAAAACTTGCCAAGGACTCCAAAGATAACCACAAGACATTTTTTAGCTATGTCAAGTCTCTAAGTGGCAATGCTCAGATCTGCTCGGAGTTAGTGCAGAATGACACAAAATACACTGAACCAACCGATATTGCCAACATCCTGGCAGACAGATTCAGTGCAAACTTCACACCTCTCTTGCCCCCAAAGGGGCCCATAACCATACCAGAAGAATGTAGAGCCCCTGAAATCACAGACACTCAAGTTAAAATATCCCTCTCCAAAGCCAAAAACACTGCATCAGTTGGACTGGATGGTGTCCCAGGCTGCGTCCTACATGAGCTCAAGGATGAACTAACACCTGACCTAAACACACTGTTCAAACTCATCCTCTCCACAGGCTACGTACCCATAGAGTGGTGCACAGCAATGGTTATTCCACTCCACAAAGGAGGAGGCACAACTGACTCTGGGAACTATCACCCTATAAGCCTGACTAGCTTGATCTGCAAGGCTATAGAGGGCATTATCATGGAACTAATTAACAAAGACATTGGAAACCTCCAAACACTGGACCCTACCCAGTTTGGCTTTGTTAAGGGCAGATCACACCTCCTAAATCTGGTGGACTTCTTTGAGACAGTTACCAAGGCTATAGATGAGGAAAAGGTGGTACACGCAGCCTACCTACACCTCGGAAAGGCCTTCGATACCATTCCCCATTCTGTTATTATAGACAAGCTCACCAGCCTGAACATAAACCTCTATGTCACAAGATGGCTTGCCAATTGGCTCATGGACAGAACCCACATGGTGAGAGTTGTGGGAGCTAGGCCTGACACTAAACTGGTTACAAGTGGCGTTCCCCAGGGCTCAGTCCTAGACCCCTCCTGTTCGGCATATACTTCTCCCAGGTATGGACAAGCACAGTAGGACTATGTCTGACCAAGTTTGCAGATGACTGCAAACTAGGGGCTATAATTGACGAACCGGCTGACACAGACATCCTCCAAAAGGTTCTCACTGAGACGGATACCTGGTGTCAAAATCATGGCCTCAAGCTAAATGCCAAAAAGTGTATAGTTATTCCCTTTGGAAATAACAAAATACCCACAAACTATCACATAGGTGGTAGTCCCTGAAATACAGAAAACGTAATAAGGGATCTGGGGACCCAAGTAGATAGTAATCTCTCCTTTGATAATCACATTGCCAAAGTGGTTAGAAAATCCTTCTATGTGGCCCACCTAATCACAAAAGGGTTTGCATCCAGATCAAAAGAGGTCATTGTGCCCCTCTACTCATCACTCATCAGACCCATCATAGAGTACAATGCCTCATTTGGGATGTACCTTACAAGATACCTGCAACAGCTGGAAAGACCACAGAAGTACCTCACCAAGAGGATCACTGGTCTCAAACAGATGCCCTATGCAGCTCGACTGAAGAATCTCCAGCTGTACTCGGTTGCATACCACCTGCTCAGAGGTGATCTCTGCATGACATACAAGGCCATGTCCAACCCAGAATTGATGGACATGCTCCACCTAAAAAAAAACTTATCCCCTCGAGCCACAAGTTCTAGGGATCTAAACCTTACCACAACAATAAATAGGACATGCTAGAGTGATAGATTCCTGTCCCAGAGACTTCCCATGCTTTTGAACAAGATTCCAATCTACATTAGGCAGAGCTCATCACTAGCACTCTTCAAGAGAAACCTTGATGAGTGGATGGGAAACAGAAAGTTTACTACGGGGATCACTTCAGTGGCTCTGCTGGACAGAGGCACAGGGAACTAAACTAAGGGGGCAGCAAAAGCCAGCACTTTCTGGCTAGGCTTATAAATGCCTTCAGGCAGATAGCCTAGTACCTACCTATGAACCTATGAACTAAACAAGTACATGTAAAGCAATATAGTCACCCTGTGCCTCAGACATATTTGCATTTCCCTGCATTGATGGCATGGATGGCAGGGATGTGACACAGGTATCATTACATGCCCAGGGTGTGGTGTGGGGGTGCCAGAGGCCTAGGCTATGTCAAACAGTTGACAGCATGTGTGTAAGTCAGGACGGGTTGCTGGTTAGATGGGCCATGGATAGGTGCCATGTGTGTCTGTTGGTGACCTACATGTGACAGTGATGTTTGAGTGTATGCATGTACACAGTCAAGCACAGTGCTAGCCCTACACATGTGTATGTTGGACAGCTGTGGATCATACATGGCAGAATGGACAGTTCACCATTTCCAGCCACAAACATGGAAACTAGCTCTGCCAGGAGTGGCATTGGCACCACCATGCCCAGGGTCAGATGTGGTGCTAGTAGCTGATTTTGAATGCTGTCTGCTGGGCCCGTGTCCCCCATGGGACCACCCAGGACATGTGCATATGGCCTGCCATGTCATAGTGTGGACAGCGCACTGCCACTACTGGAGCATGAGTGTGCACGGCCATGTAGAGTCTCAGCAGATGGTGTTGCTGACCTATGTCCAAGTGTCCAATGCCCTACTTCATCCAGATGATCCAGCACAAGGTGCCATGAAAGACCGACACTGTCCCAACCCACTGTCTGTCCACTACATCAGTGAAATGATTCATGGCATCACCAATGAAGTGGAGGCAGTCACAGAAGTCAGTCTGTGCTGCATCCATAATCCTGAGTATTCATCTGCTGTTGCATTTGGAACGTGCCTGTACCTCCATGATGGACTGAAACATGTGGTAAGTGACCCGTGATGTGACACATGTGACAGGAAGTGGATGGGCAGCAGTCCTCCTTTGAGCACTCCTGTCACTCTGTGTAGGACCTCACCAGTGTCTACACTCACTGATGCCATAGTTGCCACACTGTCCTGTTCAATGTTGCCACCCTCTGACTGTCTGATATCTGTGGCCTCAGGGGACTGGGTATGTGTGGGCATACTGACTCTGTGCAGGAACAATGAGGGAGGAAGTGGGATGTCAACCCCTGGGACAGATTCAGCCCCCATTAACCCCACCTGTGCCTCACTATGGCCACCATCATCATCAGAGTCCAATGAGACACTGACATCAGGTTGTGAGGAGGACAGACTCCAACCCCCATGTTCACCTGTGAGGAGGAAGATAAAATCAGTACATAAGTACCTGCACTGTTATGTATGGTAATCCACACTCACTCATACAGGTGAGGCGCCACAACTGCATTACACATCCCACATGTTATTTGTGATCCCATGCACAACACACAAGCACACAACACACACAGAAAAGACAGGCCTTTTATAACATGCACTGCAGCTACATCTAGATAACATTGCCAGTATAATACACCTGTGAGGTAAGCAATATGACAGTGTATCTGACAGACCTACACCTAAAACCCAATGCACCTTTCTTAGGCATAATATGCTAGTTGTAGTTTCACTGTCTCAGATATGTACCATCTCCCTATTGTGTGTGAACAGGCATCTTAGAATGATTGTTTCCTGTATTGCAGGCTGCATTGCCCTTCTTAACAATAAGTACAAATGTGTTAATGTTCCTGCAAATACACAGCTGTGATTACCCATATTATGTATTTGAGTTAACTGCTCCAAAATGGCACATACAACTATTCTACTCTGGCTAAGCATAACAGTTGTGCCTAGGGAAACATGGCAACCCTTAACATTCTTAGGGTATACATGGTCTGTAAAACAACAGCATCACACTTACCAGATATAGGACCTTGGACTCTGGCCACACCTGACTTACCTATGAAAATGTGAGGGAGAGGTATTGTCAGCAATACCAAATGTTGCATTGTTGCAAGGTAATATGTGCATATATCAACATGTACAGAAGCTAATCTGTTACTGCCTACATTGCTGACAGTCTGATTATGTGTGCACAGCTGTGTGTTAAAACCAATTCCCCCAATGTAGCTAGACCTGACACCTGTGTACTGGTATGCAGAGCCTGCCACAGTGACTGATACAGTAGTCACTGATGAACACAGTAAGCTTACCTGGACACTCCTCTGATGTGGACGCTGTAGCACCCACCTCCAGGATGTATGGGGTGATGAATTCCTGGGAGCTGGTGATTGATTCCCGGTTTGCCTGAAATTCCTCTGTGGCTGACAGTGTTTTTTCTATTGCAGACCCTCCACCAGTGGCAGTACAATCCCTGGCAACAGCAGCTGCCCTTTGCAGTGCAGCATTGACCATATCTGTGGCCTGGTGTCAGACCTTCTTGTAGGTGCTATCCTATTGGTGGGTTTGGTTTACCACCATGATGAGGTCATCGCATAGTGTTGCACATTTGTCATGATGTTGGTGACTCCTGGAAAGCAGAATGTGATGATGTAGTCTGGGGCCATCCAGGATAGCATTCTTTTCTGTGGCTGTAAATGGTGGATGCTTCCTGTGAAACATCGTTCCTGAAAGACAAGATGAAAACACATCACAGGACCAGATATGTGGATCTCCAATATGTACAAACCCTGCACATCCAAAATGGGCTGCATTATCCACCGCTCCCTCACACATCATACCCTGAAGTCTATCAACACACTACATGTCGGCTATCACCAAGATAGTATCAATACCGGTTATGTCCCTATGTGCCGTGACAGAGTCTGTTGTATGTCTCTACATCCATCACTGCAGTCTACTGTAGTATGGTATGTCCATTATGGTCAAAGTCCCACTCCTATATCATACAGCCACTGTCAGACAAACAGCTGTGTGCTATTACAACAACTACACGGGGACAGTCCAGTAGCACCAGCGTGCCACAATGGCAGACAGCAATGCAGCCTTGCTGTAGTATATCTTCCCTGTAGTCATCATACCTCTCCACTACACAGATGTTTCTGGAATGTGAACATGTGCCTCACAGATGAGGTCCTTTTGGCGCACACATGTGGATGTCTGACAAATGGTTGGCCAATCATTGATGGTTGTTTTCAGAATATAAAGAATCTGGTTGTCACATGCCAGACCCCTCAGAAAATACTTATTCTACAGTAATACTTGTTAGTTTATTCATAGTATTACTTTGTATGACCAATATGCATACTCTGTTGCTGAGTTTGCACCTTTGTCCCCCCTCTAATTATAGCTATGACCAGAATTTCTGCTGTAAGGGGTTAACAGGTATGTCAGCCATAGCTCTCAACCAATGAGGTATGAATGTCAACAAAACAGTGACCTAACCAGAGTACATTAGGGACAGTCAGGGATACCTTTACAATGTCAGAACTATTTCTGTGTGACATTGACAGACTGAGAGGAGGTAAATTACAGTACATCATATAATATTACAGTGGTGTATACCCTTACTTGCTGTCAATATGTCTAACTCATAATTCATTAGGTTTCCTACAATAGCCGACCATTGTAGAAGGGAGAAACAGGGGCAGAGCTATGATTTGATTCAAAGCAGTGACAACTGAGAGGCCTGCCTGTAGCTGTTGGACAGCAGAGTAATACCAACATGTCAATACCAATAGATGTATGGGGCTACTGCTGTAATCCCTATTCCCCATACTTCCCTCCTCCCATCTGCATCCCATTATATGGGGACATGTCTTACATACCTGGTAGAGTGAAGTAATACTATTTTGACCAGAACCTCTGCAAACAGCTTGCAAAACTGTTGTCTGTCTGAGCAAAGCAACAAAGCAGTTGATTGTCTTTTGTAGGTAATGCTCATTAACAGGTAATTGTCTGTGCACCAATCTGTGGCTCAGACTTGCTAGCTGCATGCAAAACAGCTGGGCTGCACTTTTATTAGCCAATATCATGGCAGCACAGTGCAATATTTAAGGGCTTAATATAGGCCTTGGCCTCTTTCTTAGTCTTTGAGATGGACATTAGTGAGGTGTGGAGACTACAGCATCAGAGTGGGTAGGTACAAGTACTGTCCACTGTTGAAATTTATGAGGTATGTCTACAGTTTTCCATGACATGTTTGGCCATTGTCCCATGACATTGTGATTATCTGGCAGTTCAGTGGTAAACATTGTGGTTTGTGGTCAGTAAGGAGGGAGAGGCATGTGAGTGTCAGACATCATACCCATCAGAATATGCATGCTGATGCAGTAGCTGCTATTCTATCAGCTCACTATCTTTATTGGGACAAACTGTGAAACATGTCCCTGTCACTGGACCATTGCCTCCCCACTCTGTATGTATGGATTTGTTTTGATCCCTTGTTCTAGGGGGTTGTGAGGTATGGTAGGTCTGTAGCAGCTAGCTTAACATACAGCTGCATATGTTCCAGGCTGCAGCTGCTGCTGCAGCCTAGGACACATACTGGGAGTATGAACATTGTGGAGGACAACACGCTGTATGTGTAACTGAGGCAGCAGTGTCAGCTCTATTGTTACAGCTGAGCCAGGGTAATGGTACCCATTACAGTCCACTTGAGGCATTTGCTTAAGGTACTTCTGTTATGTAACAGTGCCAGTCACAGAGTAGTAGGTAACATATAGTTAGGTTATACGAATATGTGCAGTGTGTCCCTATGTAAATGCCTTTGACTTGCCGACATGGGTAGCAGTTAATTCAGTAGCAGCAAACTGTGTGGCTTAAAATTGCATGACAACAGTACTGCTATATACTCTACAGGTCTGTCCTTCCTTTGTAAATAACAGTGCCCTATAGCTGCTGTAGTTCATACATACCTCTCAAGCTATCTGCATGGGACAGTATGGGCCAAGCAGTAACACCTGCAGGTGCACAACTACAGAGAACATTTACACATCAGGTGGACCTATATAACTACCAGGGTGTACTGTGGACTGATGCAGTGTTACTGCGCTATTGACATAATCATGTCGATGATGCATTTGTGACAGTCAGATTATGCAACAGTAATTACATTCTGTGACGACAATGTGACACTTGGGATACATATGTGTGTACATTACAGAGAGTAAACAACTATCATGCCTTGCTTGGCAGTCAGGGGATAGAACTTCAGCAAACTTTGACAGACACTCCAGGCATACAGTCATACCAAAATTACACATTTTATTTATTTTCTTTTCTTTTATTATTATTGTACTTTTTGCCTTTATTTTATGAAGTCTTATCACATTCCTGGTCAATGCTGTTAACAGTCTGTTTCATCAGAGCACACAAATTATTTGCTCATAATAAGGGCTACCTCACCCATTTACCTGTAATTCCTGTGGAGATAACATCTGTCATCAATACATAACTGATTTAATAATATTTATTACTACATGACACTGGATTAGAAACCTGGTCTGTGTGTGGAAAAATGTACCTCACAAAGAGCATTTAACAATCTGAGCTACTGAACCACTGTTGTTCATTGACTGACTGGTATTTACCTAGAGCTCACCTTGAAACAAAATATGACCTGGTAGTACTACAGTTTTATACTAGACTGCAGTGACAGCTGAATCCACATGCATGAGATCCGTGCATGTCAGAGATACTAGGTAAACTATACATTACTACACAGAATGCAGGTGTACACAATATACTGTTAGTGAGTGGAAATATCTTTGAAGTCTACAAACCATATCAGATTATTGGGTTGGCTACCTCACCCATATACAGTTGCAGATAGTATATTTCCAGTCTACAGCTGTTATTATACTGTCATACTTGCCTGCAGCACCATACCTCGGAACTTGAATGCATATAGCTGAAATGCAATAGTTAACACAAGACAATCCTGATATACACAATATACCTTGGGTGTTAATGCTATTGCTTCAGATGTTATTGCAGAACAGATGTCATAATGCATTTCTTGTAATACAGCTCTGAATCTACAGTTTATTTTATTATTTATTTTACATTTGTTGACCGGGCTAGTCTAGCTGGATATATATCCATTTTCAGTAGAGGCCCGGGGAGAAAAGCTCCACACAAATACAAACAAAAACAAAAAACCAAAACAAAAACATAAAAAAATATATATATCATTACATGGTAAAAAAACGATTAAAAACCATATGATATAGTATAACATTTCAGAGATCAAAGACACTTCAGAAAGTTAACATAGAACATAATCTTTCTTATAGAGGTGAATAGATGCACTCTAGTAAGAGATAAGTACAATAATTTACATCAGACTTGAGGGATTTAAATTCAGTTATTGCATACTACTCTTTATTAGCTATACCTTGAGGCATGTAGTGGTATTCTTTAATGTTTTTTATTTCGGAGTAGTTGTCATAATCGATTTCATGCTAAACAGCCCTAATTATGCACATATTGCACAACACAGCTTTATTAGGGGTACATTCATGCAGTTACTGGTATAGTTTCAAGTCATTATTGCACAACAGTTGATGTAATGCAGGTACTGCAATACAGCTGTAATTCCACAATTATTGCAGTAGAAACTTTATTTCATTTACTTTATCAGGGTTAATGCTTTATTCTTCCCTGCTTATTGCACTATAGTTGGCAGTAGTCATTTATTGCAGTACAGGTGTATGTCCATATTCATTGCAATACACAAATCGTTACTTTATACACCCTTTGGCAGTTAATGCTTTACTCTTTCTTGCTTATTTGACTATAGATTGCAAATTAATCTATACTCATCACACTCATGGCAACCTGGCCAAAAGCCCAGCATGCACATCTAGGTTGAGAGCTCTCTCCTCTGCAGCTGTAGGGAGAGAAACACACCATTATGCATACCTGTCTATCAAACATTCAGATTAGGTATTGGTAAAACATTGGTGACAGTACTTATACACTGGTGGGGTATTTCCAGCCTGAGCTACCCAGACTCAGGTGTCCAGAAGATCCCCCGTCCAATGCATCAGGTCATCATAGCGGTGATGGACCTGCTCACCTGTGTGGGGGATACCTGTAGCACTGGTGAGATCATGTGCCAACTGGTGCCAGGACTCCACCTTGCAATCTGAGCCCTGGAACTGCCCCTGCAGCAGCCAGTCACCATGGGCTTTCACCAGGAGTCCAACCATGACCCTGGACTCCAGAATGCCCCACCTCTATGCCTGGATGCATGCACCCTCTCCAACGCGTGCATTGGGGCAGCTAGTTGAGACCCCCACAAGAGGTGATAATATCTTGTATTTGGTATTTACCAACATGAGTAACCACTGCAGCACCCCTACAGTATCATATCTCCCTGGTACGATCTGACCATAAAGCAGTCACTTTTGAAGTAAGCATCTTCCCTGACCCCCCTCTAGCTAGGGTCAAACAAAAAAAAACTTCTCCAAAGCTGATTACAACCTCCTGAGGGATGGTATAAACAGCTCCACAGCCTCCTCCCTCACTGTTGCAACTGGCACCAATGTCCAAATCTACACCAATGTACTATACAAGCACTTATATAGATGCATGGAACTGGAATACCTGACAGGACAAAATCAACCTCTGCAAGGAAGAGTAAACCTTTCTAGTGGGCATCTGCAATAAATAAACTATATAACAAAAGGAAGAAAATTGCTGTCCAGGACCAAGAAGAAGCAAGTGCACAATTGGAAGCAATCTCTTCTTAGCCTGAGCAACAAATAAGAGCACTAGTGAAATCCTCTAAAGCCAACTTCAAGTCTAAATTGGCCACATCTACTAGAAACAATCGTAAGGCCTTCTTCACATATGTCCACAATCTCAAAGGAAGCACCCAGATCTGTTGAGAATTGGTGGTCATGGACACCACATACACAAATGCTGTAGACATAGCCAACTTACTGGCTGACAGATTCAGTGAAAACTTTACCCCTCTTTCCCCCCAATCAGTAAATCAGGACATCACCAGTACCTGCCCCCTCCTCTTATCTCCAGGGAACAGGTCATCACTGCCCTCTCAAAGGCAAAAAATACAACCTCTATGGGACCCGATAACATCCCAGGCTGCATCCGACATGAACTCAGGCATGAACTTGCAGCACCATTAGGCACTCTATTCAACCAAAGTATGAGTACCGGCTTTGTTCCAGCCAAATGGAGGGCAGCCACTGTCATCCCTTTGCACAAAGGTGGAGCATCCACGATTGGGGAAATTATAGATCCATCAGCCTAACTAGCCTGATCTGCAAGGCCAGAGAATGGATTATCATGGACCTCATTAACAAGGACATTGGCAACCTCCAAACACTCAACCTGACACAGTTTGGTCTTGTCAAGGGGAGGTCATGTCTAGTAAATCTGGCTGACTTCTTTGAGACAGTCACCAAAGCCATGGATGACAGGAACACGGTGCACATCACCTACCTTGACCTGGCCAAGGCCTTCAACAGTATTCCCCAATCGGGCATAGTAAACAAACCCTCTCAACTAGGTATCAATCCATATGTTATCAGATGGGTAGCAAACTGGCTTACTAATAGAACCCACCTAATCAAAATAGAGGAAGCCACATCAAGCAGTAGACCCATAATGAGCAGCATTCCCCAGGGATCTGTCTTGGGCTCTCTGTTATTCAGGATATACTTCTCTGAGGTGCAGGTCAAAATCAGTGGGCTATGGATGACCAAGTTTGCAGATGACTGCAAGCTGGGCATAGTAATCAATTCCCCAAGTGATGTGAATGTCATCCAAGAGGTTGTTGCCCAAACAAATGACTGATGGCAGAAACATGGCCTCAAGCTGAATACCAGAAAATGCATCATCATCCCCTTTGGGGAGAATGACATCACCATATATTATCACATTAATAACAATATCCTAAACACAAAATCAGTCATGAAGGATTTGGGCACTAAGGTTGATACCAGCCTTACTTCTGACCACCATGTTGCTTCTGTTGTATGGAAAGCTTTCTATATGGTGCACCTCATAAGTAAGGGTATCTCATCCAGAGACAAGGAGGTCATACCATGCCTGTATTCTTCCCTTATACATTCTGCCCTCTTTCTTGATCTCTCCAAAGCCTTTGACATGGTCAACCACCAACTACTCATACACACACTTAAAACTATTCCCTAGATGTCCAGGCTATCCAATGGTTCAAATCTTATCTGAGTGGTAGACAAACAGGCTTTACTATAGCAGAGCAAACTACCTTCCCTTCTACCTATTACCCTTGGGGTCCCTCAGGGCTCTATATTAGGATGCCTATTATTTTCTATCTTTATTAATGACCTGTACACAGTCATCCCAACAGCCACCTGCATTCAATATGCAGATGATTCCACTTTGATTTGCTCTGCCACCTCCACTTTAAGTTTGCAGACTCTATCCCAAAATGTTTTTAATACTATCAAAAATTGTCTCAGTAATCAACATCTCCTATTAAATCCTAACAAAACGAAACTACTGCTTTTCTCCTCCACTCATAAAGCCTCCGCTCCAACCATTACTATAAAATCTAACAACGGCACTGTCATTGTCCCAGATCCCTGTATCAAACTCATAGGTATAGCAGTTGACAACAACCTCAAGTTTGATATGCATATTAATCAAACTATTACAAATGTTAATAAAAAATTTGGCTCACTATACAAGATCAAACCTTTCCTCACTTCACTAGCTAGGACCGTAGTTGCCTGTACACATCTACTCTCCACCCTCCTTTATGCATCCCCTCTCTTCATGAACTTGAGTAAGTCTGACCTTAATAAACTCTCTAGCTGCTTTAATCATATTGCTAGATTTGACACTGGAGCAGCATAAAGAACACACCACTGTCTGAACCTAAAGAATCTAGGGTGGCTAGAACTGCCTATCCAACTTCAGTACAATTAGCTAATAGTAGTACATAAAATTCTCTACCAACCTGAAAACAGACCCGTACTTACAAAAATTATCACCCCTTACAGTAACCTCAAGACAATTTGCTCATCAAACAAATGACTAGTCCAAACCCTTAAAAGCAACTCATCTGGAGACTCTCTATATGCCAACTCTGTTGGTAAAATATGGAACTCACTTCCTGCTCAGCTTACTTCAGAACCCTGTTCTAAACCAATTTAAAAATAAAATCTAAAACAGTACTTTAAAAGGCAATGGCTATGTCCTTGCTGTAATCCTGACTAACTCTGGCAATATAAACATGTGCTAAAGAGGTCTTTTGGCCACCCCTACATTGCTTCCTAATTGTTACTCTATAACAAATCAGATTTATATATGACAGAATGAATGACTTTTAACACATGTATTGTATCTGTAACAGTGCTTTAACTTGATTAATGTAACAGTTTTTCTATATATATGTATGGAGCTTTTCTCCCCAGGCCTCCGCTGAAAATGGACAAGTATCCAGTCGGACTATCCCAGTCAACAAATGTAAAATAAAATAAAATAAATAAAATAAAATAAAAATAAAACAAATAAATAAGGCCAGTTATAGAATACAATGACCCCTTAAGTATGTACCTCACAACACACATGCAGCAGCTGGAGAGACCACAGAGGTTCCTCACCAGAAGAAACCAGGGCCTCAAACATCTACCCTACAAAGATAGGCTAAAACCCTGTCCCTCTACTCAGTTTCATACATACTCCTCAGAGGTAACCTCTGTCTTACATACAAAGCAATCTCAGATCCTGCCTTGATGGGACTGGTGCATATCCACAAGTCAAGCTCCACTCAAGTAACCTGCATGCATGACTTCAAACTGATCTGTGATATCAATAGGACTTGTTGGTGGGACAGATTTGTATCCCAGAGACTCCCCCATCTGTGGAATAGACTTCCTCTCCATGTCATACATCATTATTCCTTTTCGAAAGCAACCTGGATAACTGGATGAGAAACAGAAAATACACCCCTGGGATTCCACCTGTGTGCCTGCTGGGCAGGGGCTTTGGGTGCTGACTTGTCTAAACATGGGCTAAATTCTTGGCTAGGCTTATAAGGGCCTCAGGGCCACTAGCCTAGCAACTTCCAATGATCCTATGATCCCATAGTTACTGCAAAGTTCAAACTCCAACCATTTATGCTGTATTCCAACCTGTTGAACTTAATATAGCCTGTTTTCCCACCCTTACACACCAATGGGCAATTTTTAAAAATGCTGCACATCAGTTGGCACTGTGCAAACCAGAGCAGCTGAGCTGAGCAGTGCTTTAACTGGCAATGCTTAGAAGTACTTAGCAGTAGGCAAGCCAGCTAAGCAAAGCCAAGCAATGCCAAGTACTGCCAAGCAGTGCATAAACAGAGATTGTTTAAGCAGTGCTTAGCAGGTCTTAGCAGGTCTTAGCAGAGCTTAGCTGAGCACACAGATCTGGATTGAAAATAATCATAATAATTTGTCTTTGGAAAATAAATGCTTAATTTCCCTTCCATGTATTCAAGCCCTGCACCTATTGCACATAAGGCCATAACTCTAACCACTTGGCTACATGGACATGTGGAATGCTACTATACTTTTACATATACTTCTGAGCTAACTTTAAGCACTGCTAAGCAAAGTACTGTGCCACACAAACCCACTAAACTATGCTTAAACTTGACTTTACTTCACAAATTAAATGCATCCGCTTTCTATTTTTAGATGTCTGGCATATGTCAATTGCTGTACTCTGTGCCATGTTGTGCAAACTTGAATAAAATTAAATTAAATACACTGATACAATGTACTTGGACAGTAGAGAGGGTGTGTTACTCATCTGTGGACACAGTCACACACTCCCTACTCTGATTCAATAACCATGTTCTACGGCTCTCCCTCAGCAATGCACCATCATTAATATGCATGACGAGCTACTGAGGGGGATCCATGTACATGGACACGGTAACTTCTCTGTAGGCTCTACACTATGCCTACATGGGTTTTATTAAATCTGTGGTATTAAGAATCAGTGTGTGTATACATTCATATGTTAAAGAGGATGTACCTGATCTGTTGGGGAACATTACTTGTGTTAAAAGCAATAATTCTCAAAACTAAAACAGAAAAAAAAAACTGTAGAATGCTAAAAAGACACATTTAATCTTCTGGTGTATTAGGAATAAACCACCATAATAAAATGCAGTCTCTAAGCATAACTAGAATGCTGTGATTACAAAAAAAGCTTCCTGGGTCTTGTCCAGGTAAAAAAACTGTCATGAAATTGTTAAGAACTAATGAATGAGCAAGGTGGAATGCAGATCAAGTCATAAGACAAACAAATTAGTAAGTGGCTGTTCAGGGGTTACACGAGCCAATGGTGTGCACATTTAATGTCCAAAGTTTCAGTCAAACCAGGGTAAAATTGTGCTCCAGCTGCCATTTAAATTCTTGTACCTCAAGTAGAGTGTCAGTATCCCCCAAAAAATGTTTCTACCTGTTCGATTGCAAGGACATCATTTTACAATCCTCAACAATAAAGCAAAAAATTTGCAGTTTAAATAATTTTAACAAATTAGACATAATATAAAGACATCAGTTAAGCATTGATACAAATTACATGACGATCATTTAATACTTAGAGAAAATTTAGACAGTTTGCAGGAAAATTAAAAGTAAGTTAGTCGAATACCAACAGGAAGTACAATACAAAGTGATGGAAAACAGGCTTATGTTATATTTAGAGAGAAAGTCAGGGAAGAGAATTTCATGGAAGTTAGTGAAAAAGGGAGAGTAAGACAGTATAAGGAATGAAAAGGTTGTTCACATTTAGGGTTATAGTTTGTCATCGTTTGAGCAAGAACAGGCAGATTTATTTAGGAAGTCTTTCAGAGTACTTTTGAAAGATGGGTGAGATGATACTTACCTGATGGATACAGGTAAGGATTTCAAGGTCTTTGCCACCTTGTGCGAGCACAGACAATGCTTGGCAGATTTGATAGGTTTGTAGATAGCCAGGGGTTTTTGGTCACTGGATTGCAATGTCCATCTGGGAACAGTTTGTAGAATGGGTTTTAGTGCTGGTCAGGCAGATTGATGCTGAGCAATTTTATAGGTGGTAAAAAACTGTGTAGATGTTTGTTGATGAGGCAGCAGTTCTAACAAATTTAGACTTTTCAGTGCTTTACAGTGGTGGGTTCTGAAAGGGGAATTTGTTGCAAATTTAGCAACTTTGCTATAGCATTGTTCAAGTTTTAATTTTTGTGAAGCCTGGAGGATAGTAAGGAGCACCATAAAGAAGTGTGGGGAGGAGATCGTGGCAAGTTTAGTTTTAGCTGCATCAGTGAGAAAGTTTTGGGCTCTGTAAAGTATCCCTAGCTTTTGATGAGTTTTTCTTATGCAGTTTTGCATATGCAGGTCAAATGTCAGATCATCATCATCCACTATCACCCCTAATGAGTTCCTATCAAAAGTAACTTTAATGGTTGTATTATCAAGAGGGAGGACTTTACATTTTTTTTATCATAAGAGAGGGATTTGGGGGGGGATATCAGTTTGGTCTTTTTTGGATCAAGCATGAGTTGTGAGTTATGAAGCCATGTTTTAGTGTCTGTTAAAGCTTCTTGAGTAATTCTTTCAGGTGTATCATGCTTTCAGCTGAGTAAATGAGAGTGGAGTCATGTGAGTATTGTATTAAAGTGGCCGGTTGTGTTGAAGTATAGAGAGTGTTGATGAAAATGTTAAAGGTGAGAGCACCAAGGATAGAGACTTGTGGTGCACCGATGATGACTTGATGGCAAGGAGAGAGTGTGGAATGCCATTTTACTGACTGATACCTATTGGAAAGGTAGCCTTTAAACCACAGAATGGTGGCCTGGGAGAGACCTAGGGAGGACATTTGAAGCAGAAATTTGCAGTAACAAACTGTTTTGAAGGAGTTAAACAAGTCTAGAAATTAAGAAGAGACTAGTTTGCCATTATCTCTAGCTTTATTGATAGTATCTATATTGGTTAGAAGGATATTGCTAGTACTATGGGATGGATGAAAGCCATGTTGTGTAGAGGATGGGAGTTTTTCCTGCAGGAAATAGTCTAGCAATTGTTTTTTTATACATTTTTCAAGTATTTTGGCAAGGGGAGATAAGATTGCTATAGGTCTAAAGTTATTAATGTCTGTTGAATTTCCTCCTTTGTGCAAAGGGATAATGCATCACTTTTTCCAGAGGGAGAAAGAGAGAGAGGGAATGGGGGATTCCAGGACTGACAGATTTGTAAGAATTGATACAGGACAAGTAATGTTACTGGCTGCTGTTTTAGATACTTGCTTGTAAGGTCATCAGCTGAAGAAGAACAGCATAGTTTAAGTTTGTTTAAGAGTATTTTTATATAGTATGTGGGCACAGGTGTGAAGATGAACGTGGATGTGGTGATATGCAGCTTTTGGGCAGGGTTGGGATTAGATGTTGAGAAATCTTTGGTTAGAGATTTTATACCATCTATAAAATAAGAGTTGAACTGTATTGCAGTTTTGAGTGGTGAGTTATCAGGAAAGGGGTTTGGGTTGAATTTTTGGCTGAGATGTAAGATTTCTTTAATGGATGTCCACAGTACTTTAAGGTTATGTTTATTATTACCCTGAAAGTTATTATAGTGTAGTTTTTTTCTGTTTATTTATTTGCTTTTTAGTACGATTGTGAAGCATTCTGAAGTTTTCAAGATATTGAGGTGTTTCATATTTTTGCCATTCTTTCCTTATATTTTCTGTATCCTTCAGTAGTATTCTACTGTTTTTTTCTCAAAACATTCTCAAAAAGAATATCATATTACATTCACATAAAAGAAGGCAATAATCTAAAATAAAATTATGAATTTTTCAGCAGTTTTTATTTAATGTAATTGTGTATATCCACTACTTCTACCTCACTTACTAAAGCTGCATGTAGCTGCTCATAGGTTATCCAATTTAAGAAATGGCTCCATTGTTAACTTCAAGTAACGTAAGCATACACTAACTTATTTCAAAAATGTTTTAATAAGTATGAAACGTATATTGCCTTCTCTTTTAAGCAGTTACAGTACTAAAGTTCTGAAACTAACCTTTGTATCTGGGGCAATAGAACTGCTTACAACAATGACTCCCTTATTCATATGAAGATCACATAAGTACAACATTATCTGAGGCTTAGGAAAGAACACATCCAAAGAAGCATTAGTTAAGCAATAAATATCATATTTACTCATAGAAGGCCTGGTTTAGCTCTTCCTTCATCTGTAAATTACTAAATTCATAATGACTGCACTCTGCACACACTAGCATGGCCTACATTCACAAGTATTGTTTATGAAACTATTTACTGCTTCAGATGGGTTCAGGCTCCTAGGCAGCAAGACATTTCCCTGTGGTACATTGGGCTGGGGACACATGGCTGAAGTGACATTCAGCTGCAGAGAAATATGGTTATTTGCAAATTCCCTGTGAGCAAAGAGAAGCACATACTGCCATGTTCACAGCTTTAATAACCAAATGCATGAAGGCAGAAGAAGTAATGAGTGTTGTGCTCTTTGTACAGTACATGCTTATGTAACTACAACATGTAGAAGTGTGCTACAGCATGGAGGAAATCCTGCTGGCTAATGTAGTCACATTTATGCTCCTATGTGTTTTAGGTAATGTTCCCCAGATACTGTAAAGGGGGTAGTGGTCCACACACACTGATTATAAAGACGCTGCCTATTGTGCACTGCATTTTTACTGCCACTGATATGCCCTCTGGCCAGCCTGCTGCTGATGCCTGCCATATTGCCTGCTGTTGCATGTTCTTTTGGGGACCATGGACATTGTTTTCCCCCTGTGCATTTGGTTATTGAAGTTGTGGGCATGGCAACACATTCTTCTATTTGCCCACAGGGAATTTGCAAACAGACATATTTGTCTGCAGCTGACTGTCACTTCAGCCATGCGTCCCCAGTAAAATGTACCACAGGGAAATGTCTCACTGCCTAGGCACCTGAACCCGCTTCAGATGCACTTAAAGTGAGGCTGGAGAAAAAGAGGTTGGACATTATTTAATGAAATGGCTTTAAATTGAATACTGGTTCTGAAAACAATTAGTTTTCAATTTATTTAAGATTTTAGTAATAATCCACTCACTGAGGCAATTGAAGTCAGATTGTAGACCTTGATATTAGGTGGTTAGCAAGTAATTAAAGTGGTAGAGGACCATGCCATCTGTATATAGGAAATGAAGAAGGTAAAGAAGATCAAGTGAAAGTCTAATGATATATACGTATATAGCACATGGGGAAAGAGAATAGATTCTTGAAGTACAATTTTGAGTAGTGAAGAGGACAGAGAGGTAGAGGAGTTATAGTTCTCTAAGAATGATGGCTAGTCAGATCATTTTGGAACCAAGGGATGGCATCAGGGCTAATGCCTTTTTCTGAAAAGTGGATTATACGATAGGTGTGATTGGCTAAGTCAATGGCTCTGATGAGGTCTCTAAAATTGTGC
The DNA here is from genome assembly GCF_019279795.1 of Protopterus annectens. Lineage (NCBI taxonomy): Eukaryota > Metazoa > Chordata > Ceratodontiformes > Protopteridae > Protopterus > Protopterus annectens. The sequence goes on from NC_056737.1 coordinate 897,742,213, forward strand.
CAGAAAACATATCATTGTCTACTGATAAAATAATTTAATTGGTGAAACACCAGATGGCAATGGCTGTGCTCCTGCCTGACCAAAAGTCTTGTTGTTTTAGTGAGAGAAGGTGATATTTAGTTATATATTCTGTGAGTTAAATGTATTACTATCTACCAGGATAACCAGAGTGGACAGTTTAAACTGTACCTCACTTAAGTGCAAACAACTATTATTTTCTTCTTTTTTAAATCAGTTGTACCAAAAATGAATCATGTTTATTCTTTGATGAACAACCAACAACTCATGTGAAAGATTGCATTGCTTCACTTTTCAATTTGACAGCCTTATATCACACTGTTGCCTAATATCTCTACAAAATGTCAGGGGTTCCTCATAAGCAAGAACATATCATATCTGTATTGGCAAAAATTATAAGAAATTGCATTTCACTAACTGTTTTCCTCTTTAGAGCTGTCCTGAATCACATATCTCTCTATCTGGCTATCTAGCTATCTAGCTATCTATCTATATCTACAAACCATTATTGGGGCTATGCTGTCTATATATATTTAATTAAACATGTAGCAAATATATATTTATACATCAGATGGTCCCCATTTTGTAATAGCTTGTAAATGCTTCATTCAATAACTTCTATAGCACTAAAAAGCATCATTCTGTAATTATCTTATTATAAGGCTGTATTGAAAGATTATTTGTTTAAGTTTTTATTTGATTTTACATATTCCAACAATAATTCAACAATTTGAAACAAAAAACCCAGACTATATACAAAAGTCTGTAACAAGAATTATATACACAAAACCATTAGTACATTTCTAATAGATCATTACATTTCTACCAGGGTAAGTATTGATGAGTTATATTTCTAGTTCTTATTTTTATTGTCGATTATTCATTTTTACAAATAGATTTGGCTAGACAGATAAATTCAATAGTAAAAGAGAGCATAGTTTTGCATTTCCAGTTTTTAGTTATAACTTTACTAGCAATAGTTAGGACAGACCAAAGAAGAGGTAGTTGTGATAGTGGAATACTGTCTGGGATTGGGGCATTGAACAAAATTAAGAAACCTGTAATAGCACAAATATCTGATAACAATGCTTGGCAAAAGCTTCCAAAATTAGTCCAGAAAGATGACACTATGTTACATTCTATCATCATGTGAACCCTGTCTGCATCAAAGACTTCATTACATCTCCGCCATTTTTTTTCTGATTTATATATAACAGCGATTTTGTGAAGTATTAGAAAAGCTCTGTCTAGAAAATTCAGTATATAAATCTTGCAATATAGACATTGATTTTCCAGCAGATTTTAGGGATAGCGTCTTACTTTTCTCAGAAAACTCTTCTTTATTTATTTTTGTCAATTAATTCAAATGTGATAGTTCAAGAGGAATTAATTCATTCCTGATATTCTAATATATGCTTGATAAGTATGACTTACCTATAGATGGATTATTATTTATAGTAGAAAAAAGTCTATGATTTTTGGAATACTTTTAGTTTGCGTGTCTAATGCTATTTTAATTTTGTCTTGAATATATTCCTTACATGTTTGTATAGCTAACCAACTATTGTCCAGACTGTATCTAGCAATCAGAGAATAAGCTGAGTGTATTTTGTTCCTATTCAGAAAGTGATGCCATTAAATTAAATTACTATTATTTAAGTCAGACATTTTCCTTGTATTAAAAGATATTAAGCATCCACTTGTGAAAGCTCTATGAATCATATTATTAGTAGATCTTTGATTAGATAATTTCAATTTATACATCTCTTGAATATTAATAGAACTGATTTATGAAAGGGTAGGGAGTAAACTTATGTTTTTCTTTTAATATATAATCTTTTAAAAACAAAAATACTATTGATGTCCACATTTCTATACATTCTTGCATTTTTGGGATACCATAAGAACTTTAGTAAACTAGAGATTACTTTTTAAAACTTTTTTAGTAGGGGAAGAATTAATGACTGAATAAAAAATAAGATTTTTGGTAAGATCATTTTGATCAACATAAGTCTATCCTCAAATATGAAAAATAATTTATTGCAATTGTCTTTTAATTTGGATATTGTATCAAATAGGTTTTGGTAGTTAACTAAAAATCAATTTTTTTATTATTAGTCTCAATAGTAATTCCTAAGCATTTTAACTACAAATTGACCCAACCAAATTTTTGTAAGCATCTAATTTTGTGGCTATTTCTTTGTTTATAAGCAAGGTTTTTGCTTTATTATGATTAAATTTCGGACCCAAAATATTTTCAAAATAGTCCATAGAGCTAACTATATGATCCAGCAAGGGTTCATTTCAATATTATCACTAGTGAGCAGAATATTATGAGCAAAAGTTGAATTTTAGTAGAAAATGTTTCATTTATTTCAAAATATTTAATGTTTATATTATATCTAATATAGTTTGCAAACAGATCTATAATAAGTGAAATAGCAAAGGGGATACTGGGCATCCCTGTTTGGTAGCTTTTAAGATATCAAAGGGGCTAGATATAAAGGATCCTATTTTGGCAAAAGAAATTGAGTTTTCATAAAGCTTTTTAATTAACTTTATGAAATCAGTGGAAAAGTTATATTCTTTTAGTACTCTAAACAAGTATGACCAATTCAGAGAGTCAAAAGCTTTATCCACGTCTAAGCTTATTATGGATAACTCTTTTTTTATTTTTGCTTGCCATATCAATCAAAGAAAAGAGTCTTATTATATTATCTTGACCTTTCCTATTAACTATAAACCCAGTTTGATCTTCATTTACTAGACCAATGAGCATTTGATTTAATATTTTTGCTAATATAGACATGAAAATCTTGTAGTCTACATATAAAAGTGATATAGGTTGATAAGAGCATAGAGCAGGGCCCTTATCTAATTTTAAAATGGGTGTAATGAGAGAATATCTCCATGACAGAGGAATAGTAGATGTACTCTTAACTTCTTCAAAAGCATTTAATAACATTTTTAAAATATTATCAGGTAAAAGTTTATATAGCTCAGGAATTATCCCCCTCCATACCTGGTGCTTTATTAGTTTTAAGATTTTTAATTTGGTCTTTTAATTCCTTAATCGAAAAAGACTTATCAGTCATGCTTTTCTGTTCTTTTGATAGCTTATTATGTATGTTTTCTTTTTAAAAAGCTATCCAATAAATTACTGTTACTCAGGTTTTCATTTGTTTTATTAATTTCTTCAAAATATTTGCTAAAACATTTTAATATATCTTTCAGATCCATAGCTTTAATAGTCTTATTCCCTTCTTTATAAACAATCTTCTTGATTTGGTTTATTTTATTCATTTTTTTTTGACCTAATAGCTATTCTGTGAAGAGTCTTGGGGGTTTAATGAATATGACTCTAATTTAATTTTTTCTAGATTAATGTAAATATTATGATGTAAGATTTCTATGTATTTCTGACTGATTTTTCAGCTGTGTGCTTCCAGATTTATCAGTGCGTTTAAGGTTTAATTTTAATGTGTCAGTTTCAGCATGGAGAGCATTTAAGTCTTTATCCCATTCCTTTCCTTTACAAATATACCAGTTCTTTGCTTTACCATATCAGTAAGCTTTTAATATGTCACAGTGATCTCACCATTATTGTTGAATTCCATTAATTGGCTTATCTCTTTCAATAGCCATTCATTAAAGTATTTTATTTTAGTTATATATGCCAGTAGACTTTGGAATGAAATTAAATTATTTGAACCTAAAGTTAATTTAAATAGGATAGCATTGTGGTCAGATAAGGAACATGAACTATTAGTACTTCCTTTATTTTGCAGTATAATGCATTGGAAACTAATGCTTTAGCAATATTGGTTTAAGTCCCAAATCTAAAAGAATAATGAGTATATCTTAAAGAACAATCTAGTTTTAAAATCTAATATAGCTCTCATATGAATTGTATTAATATAATGATCTAAATGTTTTGCTACTGAAGATAGTCTGATTTGTTTAACATTTGTAATGTCTTTGTCTGATAAGATGTAGTTAGAATCAATAGCTGTCAACATTTCACATTTGGAGTATATTATCTTAGCATTTTTTAAGTGTTTTTGTAACAAATCCCAGGGTTCAACTAGGTATTTATAAAAGTATAGTATTTTTATCAATTTTTTATTATCACCAAATCCCAGCATACCATTCTTGTCAGAATAGGAATCTGCTATTTTAGGTAGACCTGATGTTTTTTTTCCAGGGAATAAGAACACCTCTTCTTTTTGAATCAGTCTGAATAACCTTTTAACAACAATCTATTTAAATATTTAGTCAATAAATGAGTTTCCTGTAGAAAAACAATGTCTGCTTTATGTAGAGTTAATTATTTATTCAAACTACTCCTCTTTAAAGATGTATTTAACCCATTTATATTTAATAAAATGCATTTATATGCTGGCACCTATTGGAAAAAAATAGATATAGAAACACTATGAAATGATTTAGTGCATTAAGCATGATGCTAACAAAAGAACAACTTGTTATGGACAAACACAATACAAACACAGTAAGGATGATGTGAACATTTCAGAATTAAAAACATTTTCAACTCCAACGTTGAATAACATATTCCATGCTTGATGAAAAGTTCATACAAGCTGCTTACTGACAACAGCATAACACAAACAATCACATTGTTTCCATTACTTCGATGTACATAAACTGAATTTTTCTAAATAGATATTTTACACTTTTTAAGAAGATATTAAATAACTAGGAAAACAAACCATAAAACTACACAAGGTTATTATATAATTAGACCTATCAAATAGAAGAACTTTAATTAACTATTCCATTATAATAATTACAATTAATTACACATAACATTTGTTTTTATAACTAGCATATTGAAGATATGCTCAGACCATTCTTAATACTTGAAATATTTATATGAATTAAGAAACTCTGTGTTATGAATAAATAGTGTCTTTTTAAGATATATGTGTCTGTAATTTAACCAGAATAACAATTGTGCCCTATATGTACAACACTGTATAGCAAACAGATTACCTGTACTTATTATACTTTGTAAAAAAGTTATGAACCAGTACCTATGTTAACATTTTGCCTATGTAAATGTTTTACATTTCCACCACATTCACTAGAAAAGCCTCATAACTGATTACAAATTCTCATCTAATCTCTCACACAGACTAGAAACTTGTGAAAACAGCCTGCAAAGATTTTGGCTATTTATGTTCATAGTCATTATCGAACACGGCTGAATAATAAAGCAGACTGCTAATGTCTGTATTTTATGCAGAAATGTAAATTATCTTAATGAAATTCTATGGGTTTTTCAACTTATGTTGTTCTACTATTCCCTGTATAAGACACTTATCTGAGTCTTCTAACTAAGTGGTGCTACAGCATTATCTAGTATGAACAAATGAACAAATGCTTCATCTAGGAATAATACTCATTAAAAACTTCAGAATTACAGTTAAACAAATCAGTGTACCAACTACAGAGGAATAATCAGTAGTAATATTGAAAACATATGACATAAATTTTCTCTCAGCTATTACTGTAAGTGTACATTTGAGTATTGTGTTTGACATTTGAGAACACCTCTCTGTGTCCCGCATCAAATATGTACTCTGTGTGCATCATTTCACTTGTCCACCCTTCAATAATTAAATGGATGTTCCTAGTGTATATAGCAAAAATAAGTCATTCAGAAGTCTAATTAATTACTATTATATTAAATTGCAGTACTTACAGTTTGTCTTTAATACTGGGAAATATCATTTTAAAAGACAGAGCATTTAAAGGCCCATTTTAATGATCATTTTCTGTGTTCTGTAAGCTTCTTGCTTCTGAAGGGTTAGAGGTCATGTTGCACTTCCTCTCTGACATGGGAACTGTTCAGGAATGATTCAGAGTGAAGCAGAAACACACAGAAGCTTGAGGCAAGCTGAAAACATTATCTAAACTCTTCTGAAGTAATTCAGCATGAAAGCAGACTGAAATAATGCCTTTAAGCACAAAAGGTTCATGGACGTATTCTGCAAGCCACATTTAAACTGAAAAACTTTCTTTTTTGTTTAATATCAAATAAGCAGGGGAAAGTTATGCAATCTAAATGACATCACTAGAAAACAAATGAGTATTAAAAACACATCATTATACACATTTTAACTATATGCCCACTGTCAGTAACACTATATGCAAATACTGTGTTAAATATTAAAAATTAAAACAGTAAAGAGTTTTAACATTCCCTTCTACACACATAAATTTCCCAACAGTCAAACAGGCTCCCAAACCAGACTACTTCCATAAATGTTACTCAGTTACTAAATTATTGTTGAAAACCAAAGAGTGAGAGGACAGAAAAGAAATGGGAATAAAAAAAAACTGTTTTGAGTATGGTATTTCCCTTTAGATTCATAATAGTTAATTAAAATAAGCGTATTACTATATACTTTACTCCCTCAATTGGAAAAATGGTGTAGTACAGTAACAGGGCGACTAATATGTGTAAACTGAAATGAATGTAAGAAAAACATAAAAGTATTATTACCTCTACATGATTTCATTTAGAAGATGTTTTCAGAAACAGACTATGTTAAGACAAATACAATATAACTAACTAACAAGCAGTTTTATTTGTCTCGGAGCTTTTTTTCTTCTCTTTAACTGCCCGATCATTCCTTGTAGCCTGTCTTTTGAAAGATACATTCAGGCACACATCAGTAGAATTAAGTAAATTATTATTTTGGACAAAGGAAACTGCATCTTCTAAGCAATCAAATGTGTTTTTCCCCTCTGGTATGAATATTAGTTTTGTTGGGTATATGAGGTGAGTTTTTATCATGGCTTTCTTCAGTGATTTTAACAGAGGAATACACATTTTTCTTTTTAAAACCACCAGAGAGGAATAGTCATTGTCAAATCTAATGAAAGAATCATCAAGTTTTATGGATGAAGTAGAGCAGCTGTTTTCAAAACTAGATCCTTGTCTTGACTAGAAATAAAATTTGACTATTATAGATCTTGGATTTGAAAGCTTTTTGCTTGGTGTCACTGCAGTCAAAGATCTATGAGCCCTCTCTATGCCAATGACAGGACTTCAGGAAGGTTTAAAGTTTTAGGAATCCCTAGATAAGAGGTTTACCATGTTATCTCTTTTTAGTTGGTCAGGGACTCCATAAATCTAAATGTTGTTTCTCCTCACCCTATTCTTCAGGTCATCAATTTTTTCCAAGAACTTGTTGTTTTGTTGAAGAATGAAATCAGTGTTATGTTCTCCTTCTATAAGTCTGCTGTCTGTGTGAGTGATAGAATCCTTCATAACAGATATCTGGAATTTATGTAGTTTCACAACTTCCTTGATTAATTCAATCTGCTTTTTACAATCTTCATTTATTTTGCTGACTTTGGAGTCCAGTTTATCTACTTTTAAGGATAGGTCTTATATACTACAAAGAATAGACTGTAACTCTTTCTTCACGGAATTTTCTTGTGAAACTACTTTAGAGTGGTTCATCTTTCTTTGGTAAACTTTATCTTTAAGTTTTGACAGGGAAATATTTGACATGTAAATTATTTTTGCACCAAAATGCCGCAAGAAGTTTCCAACACAATATCCCAGCTTATTTGAATGTTTTTTGATGACAGTGATAATTTAATCCTGTCAAAAATGTATAGAAGAAGCAAAGCAAAGTTTCTGTGCTGCTAACTGCTTGCCACCCTGGCAACACCCCTGAAAGATTATTTATTATCTATAAAGAGAAAATGTTTTCCTTGGCAATATATAATCTCTAAATTATTCACTATTAAGTATTGATTTATGTGTTCCTTAATTTATTTGTCTGATTCTTGGAGTAAGAACTGTACTTTTTATGGGAGCACTACAAAATCCTGAAAGCCCAAAATCCTGAAAGTTCAAAATCGTGAAAACTCAAAATCCTGAAAACTCAAAATCCTGAAAACACAGAACATACCGGCACTCACTATATTCCAGCACAAGTGCATACAGAAACATATTACCCTTCAACTATATGCAGTGGGGCAAGCCCCCCTGCACCCCCACAGCCCCTGCTACTTAAATATATCAACTCCAAGATTGCACTTCACTACACTAAGTGCAATCTTGGAGTTGATATATTTAAGTAGCAGTGGGTGTGGGGGGTGCAGGGTGGCTTGCCCTCCTGCTTATACCTGGAGAACAGTAATATAGTTTGTGTTTTGTTTCTGTATGTAATTGTGCTGGAATATAGTGAGTATTGGTATCCTGTGTTTTCAGGATTTTGAGTTTTCGGTATTTTTGAACTTTCAGGATTTTGGTCTCCAGGATTTTGGTCTTTCAAGATTCTGTAGTGCTCCCCTTTTTATATATAGTTAATGACAAATATGATGACTCTTAAGCCACAGTGGTGCAGCTGTACGTTGTTGCCTCACAGCAAGAGGTTCTCCAGTTCAATTCTCGGCTGGAGCGCCTTCTTTGAGGAGTCTGCATGTCCTCCCCGTGGTTGAGTTGCATTCAAAAGACATGCATGAATGGGCATGCCTTCATTGAAGGCAGGGCATCAGGCTGGCACCTCGGCACCATAAAAATCTACTGGCTATCATTAGTGGACCAGAGTTCCGCTGTAGCGACCCCTAACCGGGAAAAGCCGAAAGAAGAAGAACAAACAATGACAAATATGATGACTGTATTTCTCACACCAACAAATGTTTTTAACTGTGTGTAGTATATGTTGTAAAATTTTTTGCACTTGCATTTAATGTACATTGTATATGAATATTACTATGTGGAGCTTTTCTCCCAATGCCTTCAATAAAAAAAAGGTTCTTGCACCCAGTTGGCATATCTCTCAACATGCAGACATCGAAATGGGAACAAAGGCCCATGAAAAGTAGGCACATCTAGCTAAAATGCTGGACCTCTAATTAGCATTTCTTTATTTTTATTTTTTTATTTGACATTTGTTTAACAGGAAACTCTGACTTGGAATGAAACCAATTTTCAGCGGAGGCCAGGAGAGAAATGCTCCAGACAAAATTTAAATACCAAAAAGTATGGAACACTTCCAACTTCCAGTAGGAATATGAGACACTACTCAGAAACACGTTTAAAAATCAGAGCATTACAAAAGTGATGGAAAAATATAAGCACATATGTGCATTATCGAAGAAATGGTGTAACATCTGTAGACTTTAATTGCATAGCAAAATTCTACCACACAAAGTCATTTATTTGTGTTGCAGAAAAAGAGAGATGGATGCTATACCATCTCTTTCTTTAAATTATAGTTGCAACTAATCTGTTTGTCATATAGTATGGTTTTATGTGTACTAGATAGAATAAAAAATCATATGATATAAGAGGGATTCATAAACATTGTGTGAAGAGTAAATCAAGCCTAGAGATAGGGACATGCCTTTGGTCAATCAGGCCTCAAAACAGATACATTCTTCCAAAAAGTGGATAGTTGAGAGTTCAGCCAGTTAACAATAAATAAATATATATATATATATATATATATATATATATATATATATATATATATATATATATATATATATATACCAATAAAATAAAATAACTTAGTAAATAACCTGGAAATAACACTATACCAGTATTTGGCCCAGCTAGTTGGGCTTCAGGTGATTGGTTAGATCTAATATGTTACTAATTACTTCACATTAGTGAAAGGCAATACTGCTAAGCTATTGTGCATTTAGAAAATATTTTTGGGTTACCAACATTTACCTAATTATAAGACTGTACTGATGGATCATTACTTAACTAGTAAAAGAAAATATTTTTATTGTCAATATGTTATTCTCTGAACTATTAGCCTCAATCTTATGCCAAATGCATTGCTGATAAAAGGTATATTTATTATTGCTATAAAGACCTGCCTTGCATCAGCCTAATCACATCATGATTCTGTGTTGCAATGATATTTCTACAGAAATGTTAGTGTTCCTAGCCTGGTATAGTGCTTTGTGGATTGAAAAGATTTTCTTTTCTTTCCTTATTCACTAATAAGCTTATTTTGCACAAAGTTTTTTCAAATATTTTGAGATGAAATCATACACTTCCACTCTTTGAAGTAGATCATTTTGCTTTTTAGTGTGTGCTTGTAGGTAAGCAAGGGTGATACTTGACAGGTCCCTTTAAAAATAGTAAACCATATCCTTATAAGTTCATGATTTTGGATAATTTCAGCAATCATGACTGCACATTGGCTGGGGACTGAAATTGAATCCTATGTTCTGAATATGATACATTAGTTTCTGGGTTTTCTTTGAATAAAAAAAGATAATTTTCTTAATTCATTAATGCCTATAGTGATACTTGCACAGACAACTGTATAGTGCATAGACTGCCAAGCAGTCATTTGTTACTCTCTGAACAGCATCTCCCATCCATCTATGTGCTCTTCCAAAAAAGTATATACCCTACTTTGGATGTGTGCAGTAATGCTTAAAACAAATGCCCCTATAAAAAATGAGTTATTTGGCAAAGTAGCAAGTACTATTATTATTTTCTGGTTACTTATCCAGTTCATCCTGCTGCTGAAAACAAACACAAAGTAGCAGCTCTGCAGAAAAAATAAAAATATTTATCATGGCCCCTATAAAACTGCAAAAGTACTGCAATACATATGATACATTTCCCCTTGTACAACAGCACAGATGTCTGCTGTGTTGCTGAATAATTACTTGGCTTAAGGGACATCTGTGTTGCATTTCCTTATGGATTAGGGTCACAGTTGTCTTTGTTTACATGTGACAGTCCATATTTGAGCAGATACATCCTGCCAGAAAATGTGAAAAATGGGAACGTCATAAGATTTTAGGACAAGCATTTCTTAAATTTTCATAATAGTTACATAAAACAGTTGAGGTGTATATGAATCACCTCAGTATGATATGAAACAATGGAAACAACTCAAATTCTATGAAAATTAACTTTTATTTTTGCAACAAAATGAAATCCAGCCCTTTACACTAGTTGCAGGTATCATGTGTCCCGCAAATTAGAATTTTCCATAATAAATGCCATACGTTGAACATCTCTAAAGGTGTGTTAAACCATGGCTTAAAACTCAATACCAAGAAATGGATTATAGTCTATATTGGGAAATCTGACACCGTGGATAACTATCTCATCAATAAGACACCCTCAAAAGTTAATATACTAGTCAGGCATCTGTGAACTGATGTAGATAGTAATCTAAATTTCGATGATATGTGTCCAAGATATTAAGATAATTCTTCTATGTTGCTGAACTTGCAAGCAAGGGCATGACATCTAGTTCCAGATATATCATCATTCAACTGTACTTGGCCCTCATCAGACCCATCATAGAGTATAATGCCCCCTTTGCTATGTACCTGACCAGACAGATGCATCATCTAGAACATTCACAAAGGTTCCTTACAAAAAGAATGCAGGTAGTAAACACAATGTCCTATGCTGATCACCTCAAAGCTTTGCCTCTTTACTCAAATTAATTCAAACTTCTGAGAGGTGATCTTTGCCTGGCATACAAGGCATCCCTAGACCCAGTTTTAGTGAGTCTTTTGCACCCCCAAAAAATAAACAACATTAGAAATATTTGATTAGAAGACCTAAATTTTGTTTACAACATAAATAGGACATTTTGGAGAGACAGGTAAGTTGCTCAGTGAATTCCCATTCTCAGGAACAGGCTCCCCATGTGAATTAGTATTCCCTTTCTCGCGATCAGGCTCCCCATGTAAAGCAGAATTTCCATTCTTGAGAATAGGCTCCCCATGTGAAGCAGCATTCCAATTCTTGGGAACAGGCTCCCCATGTGAAGCAGCATTCACATTCTCTGGAACAGGCTCCCCATGTGAAGCAGCATTCTCATTCTTGGGAACAGGCTCCCCATGTGAAGCAGCATTCTCATTCTTGGGAACAGGCTCCCCATGTGAAGCAGCATTCCCATTCTCTGGAACAGGCTCCATATGTGAAGCAAGGTTTCTCCTTATACCTATTTAAGCATACCTTTGACCAATAGATGGGTAATTGGTCTGGTGCCTATATCGCTGATGGACAGAGGTAGTCATCCTCTATATACATCAAATCTGTGGGTCATATTTGGGCTGCATAACTAGGCTTATAAGGAGCCTAGTAGTCCCACACACCTATGAAACTATGAACATTCTTGTTCTGGCTGGCCATTAAAACTGCCTTTTCTTTGTTCCCATTTTTGATAAGAGCAGGGTGCAGAAATATGTGTTTTTCTGCTACTGAGCCAGTACAATGATTAGTTTTTCTTTTATTTTTGGAGTGTGTGTGTGTGTGTGTGTGTGTGTGTGTGTGTGTGTGTGTGTGTGTGTGTGTGTGTGTGTGTGTGTGTGTGTGTGTGCGTGTTGAAGGTGTTTACCTCACAGAGGCACAGTATAGGGTTTGATTCTCACCCTTGAAGGAAATTGGCAGCAAGCCTAGTACTTACCTATGAACCTACATGTGTATTGGTTCTTAGATGAGTACTCGGCTACCTACTCTGAAGGGCTATTTCCTAGTCAACAACCCTGGAATGAAAATCTAGCTCTACCTCTTGTGCAATGAAGTGAAGACCTTAACCATTACAACAAACCTAGCCTTGTCCTAATCCTATTTGCTGACCAGATAGGCCTATTAGGCACGTAGTCCCAAGTTAACAGGGGCAAGTAAAGGCTGAGGGAATCAAATCCTGTACCACAAGAACTAGAACTTGCGGCCTGAACCTCTGCACCAATTGTCATATAGCCTTTATTAGAATACTATAGTATCTGAATATGTTGTTTTACTAAAAATGCCTACTACAGTGACAAACTCTATAACAAAAATCAAAATTTGACTGAATATTTCGATATCTTAATATAATTTCCTTAAAGCTGATCTATGTATTGGGGCACCAATAGTCAGCAGCTAGTACAGAATACTTTTTACACAGTGACAGAGGAAAAATAATTTGTTTCTTGCTCTAATTTGCCAATTCAATAGATGTCTAAATTTTGTTCAAATGTGTTTTAAGGGGTTCTCATTTAATGCATTTTAAATTGCTTGTATTATACAAACTACCTTAAGTGTATTGTGATGTTTAAATGTGGGTTGTACATTACTGTACTAGTTTTTGTAGCTGCAGTATGTTCATGATTTTATCAATATTTTTTTGCTGTATCATTTGAGGTATTAAATATGCTAATAAATGTTATTGCACTATGCTGCAGCTATACAGAGTGCCTTTTGCTTTTAAATATGAAATAAAAGGCTGTTTGTTGTAATTAAGATATTTATGTGCTTGCGGGGAGCAGTGAATTTTATTGAAAAGTTTTGCCTACAATATCCTTGAAAGTGATTTGTTTGCAATGGTGATGGACAGGTTGACAGACGAGGTCAGACAGGAGTCCCCGTGGACTATGACGTTTGCAGATGACATTGTGATCTGTAGTAAGAGTAGGGAACAGGTGGAGGAGACCCTGGAGAGATGGAGATATGCTCTAGAGAGAAGAGGAATGAAGGTCAGCAGGACCAAGACAGAATATATGTGTGTGATTGAGAGGGAGGATAGAGGAATGGTGAGGATGCAAGGAGTAGAGGTGGCAAAGGTGGATGTGTTTAAATACTTGGGATCAATAGTTCAGTGTAATGGTGAGTGTGGAAGAGAGGTGAAGAAAAGAGTACAGACAGGATGGAGTGGGTGGAGAAGAGTGTCAGGAGTGATTTATGACAGACGAGTACCAGTAAGAGTGAAAGGGAAGGTCTACAAGAGGGTAGTGAGACCAGCTATGTTATATGGGTTGGAGACAGTGGCATTGACAAAAAGGCAGGAGTTACAGCTGGATGTGGCAGGGTTAAAGATGTTAAGATTTGCACTGGGTGTGACGAAGGTGGACAGGATTAGGAGTAAGTATATTAGAGGGTCAGCCCAGGTTGGAAGGTTTAAAGATAAAGCCAGGGAGGCAAGATTACATTGGTTTGGACATGTGCTAAGGAGGGATGCTGAGTATATTGGGAAAAAGATGCTATGGATGAAGCTACCAGGTAACAGGAAAAGAGGAAGGCCAAAGATAAGGTTTATAGATGTAGTGATAGAGGGCATGCAGATGGTTAGTGTGACAGAGCAAGATGCAGTGGACAGGAAGAAATGAAAACAGATGATCCACTGTTGCGACCCCTAATGGGAACAGCTGAAAGAAGATGATGATGATCCTTGAAAGTGATACTATTTAGTAATCTGAGCAATTTGAACACCACTGTGGTGATATTGAACAGTGCCACAATATAATACAGTTTCTAAAATTAAAAAAAGAAAAGCTATAACCTGTCCTTAATCAAACTGTAAAACAAAGAAGTGCATGAGTGCGTGCATGTGTGTGCGTGCATGTGTGTGTGTGTGTTTATGTGTGTGTGTGTGTGTGTGTGTGTGTGTGTGTGTGTGTGTGTGTGTGTGTGTGTGTGTGTGTGTGTGTGCGTGTGTGTGTGCGCGTGCGTGTGTGTGTGTGTTTCTGAACAGATATGTGCATGCATGTTGAGGGATATATATATATATATATATATATATATATATATATATATATATATATATATATATATATATATACTCTCAGCTGACCCTGATTTCTTAGAATGTCCGTGATATTTTACTTCATCTTTTGATCTTTTGCCAGAAATGTTTGTGCTTTTTTTTCAGGAAATAGTGAGGATTGCAGTCATTTCATAACAGTACTTCATATCTGAAGTGTGCAAAAACTTTACGGGAGGTATTATAGATGAGCTCAACTGTCCCAGATTTTGCAGGTTATCAGTGGGCCAGATTTATTAATGTCTACACTAACCCCCAGATTTACAAAGCCCTTTATAGCATGCAGGATTAGTCTAAGAGCTATTTTCGGCAATATGGCTGATGTGCGATCCAGGAATGAGCTCCCTGGACATGCAAGTAAGCTCTTAGACTAATCCTGCATGGACTGAGCTCCTGTATGCAAATTACCCTCATTTGCAGGTGATAACCAATCAAATGAGGGTAATATGTGATCCAGGAAGCCGGCAGCTGTCCATGCAGGATGAGTACAGTGTGCAGAAATGTACTTGGTTAGTAATCGAGTACATTTCTGCAAACTACAAAACGGAGCTGACAGCTCCAAATAAAGGCTGCATATCATTGATGAAGCATGCCAATGCCAAGTAGAAGGTCATTGTCATTGCAAAATGTGTAAATAATAAAAAAAAAAAACTTTAATTTTTTTTCCCACCTATCTTGCCTGTTTAAGCATAGGGCAGTGGTGCGCAAATGGGATGGGGGGGAAAATAATAAAACAAACCTAAAACAAGCATTCTAACTAAAAACAGTATTCTGCCATGCAAGTCAATAGCAGGCATAAGACAACCTGGCCAGTGAGTAATGGTTGCTAATGGGGGAAGCTCAGTGTGGGCCATGTAACTATGCATTAGCATGCAATCTTATGCAAATGAGGGGAAGGATAATGAATCCCAGATTTTCCCAGGGTGTGAGGCAGGTCCCAAGAGTGTAAGAGTATAAATAGCTGGGTGCAAGACTAGGATATAGGTGACATCATGGGGGGTGTCAGGCATACTTTAAGTGGATTGGAGCCCTGTGGCTCGGGATTGCTCCTAGCTTAGCACAGCTAAGCTAGGGGTGTGTCTAAACCTGCCTAGCACTCTTTACAAAGTATAAGCGGGTGTGCCCGACACGCACCAGGTTTTACAGGAAGAAAAAGGAAGTTAAACCAGGAAATAGCAGCTCTGTGCACATTTGAGCACTCCATTTGCGTGGCGCACACATGGGCTTAAACAAGGAGACAATGGGAAGGGAAAACAGCAGTAGGAAGATAATCAAGGAGAACTAGCTTAGCTGACAGGTGAAATGTATCAGAATCAGCCAATTATAAAGACAGCAGACCAGCCCAGCACACCACTATAAACCATGCAAATGCCTTTCCCCTTGTTTTTTTTCCCAAAATCTCTGCACCACCGGTGTATACAAATGGGTAAAATTTACAAAACCAAAGCAAGAGAAAAAATGTTAGGGACTGCTTTTGCTATCATAAACCAGCATGTGCAAGAGGCTGAGGGTGGTGAGGGTGTAAATGCTGCTGAGCAACCCACAGTGAGGAGATGGAGAAGAGTATACAGACCCAGGGAAACCTACCAAGGGTTACATGACCTGGAAATTGTGGAGCACTATAGGGTGGACAAGGACCTCCTACAGCAAAGTGTTGAGCTGTGGCAGCCACACTTCACACACAGAACTAACAGAGGGGAACCCATCCCAGTGGATACCAATGTATGTGTAGGCCTAAAAATACTAGCTACAGGTACCTTCCAAAGGTCAGCTGGGGATATGATGGTGATTTTACAGGCATCGGCATCCAGGGTACTTCACCAGTTCCTGGATGCCATGTCAGCACATGTCGGTGAGCACGTATATTTTGCCATCATCCGTGAGGCATTGGCCAGCAATATGTGTCTCTTCCACCAAATAGCAAAATACCCTGAGGTAGTGGTTGCAATAGACTGCACGCACATATGCATTAAAGCACCACCTGGTGATCGGGATAGGGTCTATATCAACCGCAAGGGCTTCCCCTTCATCAACTGCCAGGTCATGTGTAATGCCCAGGGCATAATAATGAATGACTGGCTGGCTGCCCTGGAAGCTACCATGATTCCAACATCTGGGATCTGACACAGCTGTACAAGACATTTGCCAATGGGGACATCTCACACGGTCATCTAGTGGGGGATGCTGGATATGCACTGGAGCCATGGCTGATGACACCCATCAGAAATGCACACACATCCGAACAAGAATTCCATAATGACGCACAAGCACAAACACGAATCATAATAGAGCGAGTGTTTGGGATGCTTAAGTCACAGTTCTGGTGCCTGGACACATCTGGTGAAGCCTTGCAGTACCCACCAACTACATGTACCCAAATTCTCCTTGTATGTGCCATGCTACACAATATGATCCTGTGGAAACAGCTGCAGCATGAACAGCATGGAGCAGGGCCACACATCCCCCCACCATTACCAAGGCCTGCACAGGCACAGAGTGACTCAGAGGAGGAACAACTTGAGCCTGCCACAGTAGGCAGAAAGAGGCTTGCCCAGTATGCCCTGGCCTTGGCAAAGAGGCAAGACATAGCACATGCACTGACGCAGTAGGGACACAGGGAATGACACCTCTCTCTGACTTGCACATACCCAGTAAAAGGGATGCCAAACATGACACTACCTGTGCTCAACCATGTATAGGGAGTGTACTATGTGCATTCAACAAAGGCAGCCCTGTAGCTCCAGCCTCAATACTGGGACACCCACAAGGTAAGTGACTCACACATGCCAGTTTGGGGGGGCACATAGCCAACAACAGTTACAGCCAGCAGGATAGGTGTAGACAAATACAAACAAATGCTGTACTGTGGCCTCTGAATGAGCCCTATGGGTAACCCCTCCCTCAAGCCTACACAGACAGACTACAGTAGGCCAGGCAGTTGGATGTAAGTTGTGAAGGCTAGGAAGTCAGAAACTAATATGCAGGTAGTTAAAGCTAAGATCTGTAGTACACTGGTATGCCTCTAGCCAGCATGATAGGTAAGACTACAGACTGAAATGGAGTACCCAACATACTAGTACAGTCCTAGCAAATGTGTAAAAGTGTCAGGTGTGCCCCTCCATCCTATGTACACATAGTAACAGTCAGGTGTGCTCCCCCCACTCCAGTGTAGAAATGTAGAAACAGTCAGGTGTCCCCTCCGCTATGCAGAAATGTAGCAACAGTCAATGCCAAATGACCAATGTATACCCTGCAGTCACAGCATGCTACCTATCAGTGTACAACACAAAGGTCAGTACCGCAGTACAGACTACCTGAACTTGATCCACTGTTAGAAAAATATGTATTTGAACATATATAAAGTGCTAGTTAAAAAGCAAATAGTATATAATGCATTTTATTCTATTAATAATATGGCAATAAGAATGATTTTACATGTAATTGCTTGAAGCTTTGGAGCTGCAGTGTATTTGAACTCTGACCATGGCAGTAGCCAGCTCAGCAAGCTTATGTTTTTCACTAATGATTATCTGCTGGTCAGGAAATTAAATGTATAAAGCATTGAAAATCTTCTTCTCCTTCCTCTGGGACAATTGGCCTTGTAAATGTTATCAAGATAAGACGCAGCTGTTGGGAGAACGTTGCAAGAACAAAGAGGTGTATTACAAGACTGAACCAACTATTGTATTCGAGCAGGCCTGAAACCTTGAAGGAGTAACATTTACAGAAAGACATTATAACTGACCAGGTGCTTTGCAAGGCTGTATTATTCCCAAGGGAAAACTTTTAAAATGTATAACATCAGCTTTTCTTATGAATAGAATATTGTAAACCATAGTGATGTGGGTGCCCTGTGACTGACCATGTCAGTATGGTGGGCACAGCTTGAATGTTAAACCTATATAAAATTGTGTACTTCCTGCATCATGTCAGACAAAATTCTGTACTTGTATGGTTTTTTGCCTCCTGGTGTACACTAGTAAACTTTTGCATCTGAGCCTCCTGTGTTGTAACTTTGTTTTTATTTAACATCCACACATGCAATATAGATGGCCATGCCAGGCATGCTCACACACTTCAAGGAATGAAGGCAATATCAGTCAACAACATACTGAAAGGTCATACTGGGTATGCTCACACACTTAGACACATGAAGGCCATGTCTGTAAACACCAGTGGACCAGACATATCTGGCAGTCGCAGTTCTTAGTGCAGACACATGTCAGTATGCACCACTCCTGCCTTGCACACAGTGGATAGGAATACAGACATATATGTTAGGACAACTCACTATAATAAGCCGAAGGAAGATGGACATAGATGTGTGGAAGAGTGTGACCATGACAAGGAGCCATCTGGGACTGTCCCACCCAGCACACAGCCAAAGGGCCCCAAACACATGAGGTGCAGATGTCACTCACTGCAGATACTAGCCATCAGTATCTGTCAGCATGATAGACTATGTGGTGAATGTGTCAACTGTGCAACATGACTGTACAAGGAAGTAGTAATCTAGTAGCTGTAGACATGTACCTGTGACATATGACCCCATGTGTGCCCGCATGTGGCATGTCAACCCCTACATGAATGAGTTACGGCCCATGCACACACAGCCCTCTCCATAGCAGTACTATGACAAGCCTGCTGAGATCATCCAATATGAAATACACCTTTGGGAGAGCTGTAGCTCAGTATTCTCCATGGCGTGTCCCATAACTGCATATTGCTGATGTCACTCACCTAGAAATACACCTCTGAGAAACTCATGAAACAATAGTCTCTGTAGTGCACCCTGTAACTGCATACTGCTATAGTGTGGTTAAGTAGGTGTTCTAACCACAGAATTGGAAAGTGTGTGTGTGTGTGTGTGTGTGTGTGTGTGTGTGTGTGTGTGTGTGTGTGTGTGTGTGTGTGTGTGTGTGTGTGTGTCTCTGACTTTGTAAAGAGCAATGCTTTTTAGGTTATTCACACTTCTTAAAATTCATATACTCAATTTTGGCAAGGCTGCTGATGTCACCTACATAGAAATACACCTATGGGAAGGTTGTAGCTCAGTAATCTCTGTAGCGTGTCTTGTAACTGAGTACTGCTGTAGTGTGTTTGAGAACTGTGGTAGGGTCCCATCTCCACCCATGGCAGTTCTGGATGTTTTGTTTGTGTTTCGATGTCTGTGTATGGAGCAATGCATTATAGGATACTCACTCGCAGTACATTTCATATGCCCTACTTTGGCAAACCTGCTGATGTCATTCATTGTGAAATACAACTTTGGGGAGAAAGTTCTTTAGTAGTCCCTGTGGTGTGTCCTATCACAGCTTCATGCAGTAGTAAGATATAGACCTCAGTCAGGGGTTTTATACCCACACATGTCAGTTGTGGATGTTTTGTGTGTGTGTGTGTCACTGTCTGTGTAGGGAGCAATGCATTTTAGGCTAGTCACTCGCAGTACAGTTGAAATGCCCTACTCTGGTAATCCTGCTGATGTCATTCATTGTGAAATACAACTTTGGGGAGGAAGTATTCCAGTAATGTCGATGGCACATACTATAACTGTGTAGTGCTGTAGTGTAATAAACTAGTTAGGTAGGGGATCTACTACCAGACATGACAGGTGTGTGTGTTTGTAACTTGTATCCTGTGTAGCGGTGAATGTGACACCTGTGGACGGGGTTTTGCTTATTTCTTTTATGGTGGCCCTACTATATATCACAATGTCAACCATACAGGGATAACAGATATAAATTAGCTGAGAGGCAGGGGTGCAAAACCATACCCATACATGTGACATCAAGGCCAGCCAATCACAGTTAGCAACCCCACTATTACCCAGAGCACACACTCAACCCATGTGTCATATGCACAAACATGCCTAGGCAACAGCAAATAAGTAGGTAGTACACTGCATATTGGCCACTGACAGTAACTATGTAGTGATAGCAGTCGGCTACAGAGGGCATGTCACTCTGCCCATCTGTCTAATATGCACATACATGCAGACAGTGCACCTCCACCATGTTCCCCAAAGGACAGCTGCACCACCTGTGGTGCCTTCACATGTGAGTCACAACGGACATACCATGACTAACAACAGGCCCTGTATGGACAGATGACACTGACATCAGAGAATGCTGTTAGCATGCTATCAATGTAGGTGCAGGGTAAACCTCCTGCCCATTACCAGTTCCTGCCACTCGTGGGAAAGACTGGCACATCTGATGATAATCTGTGTTCACAACATGGGCCAGACACCCCTGGTACAGTAGCACATGTCACTGTACATGCATGTGGGAGGTGTGCACATCTCAGATACCATCCATGTCATGGACTAAGGAACACATACATGGCATGTGATGTACAGAATTGGCCACACACAATAGTTACCCAGGTGGTTGGATGGGGGATGCAATACCCACCTGTGTGTGTAAATGCAGTTACTACAGGCCTGAGCTGCAATGTAGACCATTGTCATGTGGCCTGATGCCAAGGTTTACCCATTGCCTACCCTTGTACAGCCTGCTGGCACAAATGACCACCGCACACCCATGTAGACATGCACTCATGCATGTCAGAACTGGCACCCTGTGTGTTCGTGTGTGTGTGCATTGTATAGTGCGTATGTCTACATCCACACTCAATTATGCCCCCAGGGCATACTGAAACATGCTGTCTGATGTCTGACACCTCCTCATACTCTTTGACCATACAACCTCCGTATGACCCGTGTGGTGCATGTGATACCTGCACATTGATGTGTTGTGGCAATCCCACTAGTGATGAGTTGCACTCCTGGCCCTGCCAAGTGAGTCAATGTATGTGAGTCCCTGTGTGAGTGTGCCTGTGTTGATGCTGGCACCTGTTCATGCAGACAGGCATGTGTACATCACCTATCGTATATCTACCGTATCCCTTTTGCAGATGTCACTCACCATCACATACATGTTCTGAGTGCTCCACATCAGGTAACCCATGTGGTGCATCCAATAACTGCATCGAACTGTGATAACACTACATAGTTGTCGGGGCTTTGATACCCTGTGCTGGTAGGTGTGTGAAACAAACATGCTTCAGTTTTACTCTCCCACCCCTCCCTGACATGTATTTGCCTCTGTCTTCCTCCCCCACTACCTCTCTGGTAGATGTGGAGACCCACACCTGCCTTGCTTAGGCAGCAGCATGTGTATTTTAATTGATGCTCATGATCAGCTGATGGTCTCTGCACAAATTGCAGCCCTCCCCTAGCTGATTGCATGTGGAACAGATGTGGTAACATTCCCATAGCCAATTGCATGAAAACACACTCCAGTACCTAGGAACATCATGGTGGTGTTGGTCCTTTTCAGTCACTGTGAGCAGGAACTAGATCTATTGTTTGGCAAACAGCATTTCAGATGGATTGGGGATTTACCTCTAACAACATACACTGTGGGAGCAGGGCAACAAACAGGAGGGTGATGTACCTGACCTGACTACAGACTGTAAGTGTTGCTATTCTGCATTTGGAGTAATGTTGGTTTAACAGTGTTTGTGTGGATATGCCTGTCGTACATATCGCAATACCTGGCATGTCAGTTCCATGTATATGAGGAATCCCCATCTGCAGGATCATCTGCAGACTGGGCAGTGATGTGCTTTTGGTTTCGTGTGTTAGCCACAGTGCATCTATCTGTGGAATGCAGAAGGTAGTGTGAGGATTGCAGTCTACAGATGGTGAAGGCCGTGACAGTTACTGACTTCATATCCCTCATAGGACATATGTTGCAACAAAACCTGTTACAATGGAAAATATATGAGGTTATCACAGCAACATGTCTATACTGGCCCTGTGTATGTCCTGTCAGCCACACCTCTGTCAACCTGTGTACATATATCATGCATGAAGTGGTGCATAAGTGCTGTACACCATAAATAGTGCCATCATATCTAATAACAAGCCAGTGATATATCAGATAGCTACACATGTCATGTACAGTAGGGGTTACATTTCATGACATAAGCTTGATATTCTCTGGATGTTTGCACAGTACTGAGGTCTGTGCAGTGATGATGAATGTCGGCAGTGTGTGTATTGTTATTATGTACTTTAGCCTGTGTACAGACTGTGGTAGATGTCATTGTTCTAGCTCTCCTTCTATCAGATTTTACATGCTGCCCCACTCTGTGTTACCATTTTGCCGTACATGTTTGTAGGGCCATACACATACATGTCCCATACTACAGACAGAGATCAGACCAAACTGTGTAGCAGTCCAGTATATGTAGGGTCATTCTATGAGTGGCACATATGAGGATGGTGTAGAACAGATAGTCCATATACTGTAATATTATGCTAGCTTACCATATGTGGCTGTGGCTGTGTTCACATTGGTTGTGGTTATGCACTGTCACACAGGTGTATCTCACCCTGTGCTGTGACATGGCTGTTGAGCCTGCTACATATGCAGGTACATGTGCATTCCCCCATATGAGATGCAGGCCAGTGTTGAGCCAGTCTGGCTGTAGCCTGCACAGTGTATTGGTACATGCCTAGCAGCTTAGTGTACTTAACCAGTGGGATGTCATGTGCAGATACTTGCCAGATGTACTGCTGCCAGGCCTCCCTTAAAAGTCATGTATGTCAGACAGAGCAGTGGGATGCTGTACAGATGTATGTCAATATCTAGTAGGTAGTATGTGTCCATGGCACCCCTGTACCAGCAGTCATTATGTGTCAGGCCAGACAGGAGTGTGTGAATCCAACACCTATGGTGCCAAATGTATACCAGTCATTATGTGTTATACCCATCTACATGGCTGTCTAAATCCATATTATCAGGCCTGGTACACATGTTGTGCACTAAGGGATCATGTGTATACCTTTGGACTGTAAAGGGTGTGTCTGAAGTTCCACATATAGTGGCCAGTATCTCTGCTGCACTCCACAGGGGCATTGCATGCTAGACCCCGTACTTTACAATGATATCCTTAGGATGTATGTCAGTAGCCGATGGCATACATGTTATAAGCAGATGTCACCTTCCACACATACCATGTCTGTGAAGACAATCCCAATGACAGTAGCAATAGTCTAGGAATATATCTGCTATACATACCTGACATCCCTTTGCACTACGACTTTGGGACTATAGGGGCTGGTGTAGGGCTACCCTCCATGTCCAGGACATATGGTGGAAATATATGCACATATACTTATCCAAGTAGCCACATATATATAATTACACATGTACTACTTTTATTTACCACTGTCATGGCAATCACCCACTATAAATCCCTACAGTATTTGGGCGTGGTCCCTTTACATTTCCTGTGTGATGGACATCCTTCCTGTGTGTGGGCATCAGTGTTAAAGACAGCAGGTAGTAATAGTTCTTACATGAGAACCTGCACACTAAGAGCGGCGACATATTTGTAGGAGGATCAGGAACTACAGACAGACTGTGCATAGAGTTGTGTTATGCTTTGCATAGTACTAGTGTTACAGGGTGTGTGTGTGTACATATTAGTGTACCTTGGAATGCAGTCTGTCTGCATAGCTCACTACTGTCAGCCTATCCTCTTGCTGGACAGACGTATGCCTATTATGTGTTATACATCCATCACACAGGTCCTGTGTCAGATATTACACTGGCAGTGTTTGTGTTGCATGCTATCAGTACAGGGCTACATCCATTTCGATTTCTGACCTCAATTCCCTGACTAAGTGTATGTTGCAGACTATCCTATAACACCAGCACTTTGCTTAGTGTATGGCAACAGTTTTCCACATATGTGCCTGTGTTCCAACCTCTGTCCTCCATCTACATACCAAGCTTTGCACATATGTCATGCTGTTGGGGGTTGTTCAGTAGTGGGCTGTGAATATATCACACTGCCATTGCTGCCATTAGTCCACGGCTGTTGCAACTCCCACACATCCAGTGGGGCTGGGGCCATATATGTGAAGGGCATAACCTACACAACAGATGTGTGCCCTTATGCACTGCACACGCCAGTTTATGTAACAGTGGTATATGGCCATAGGTGGGGAGCACCATAAATAACCTAGGCTGTTACAAAATGTGGGGGTATCAGGAGTGAAGCTGCCACAAGGTATCTGGATGTACAGTACCATATACTTAACCTATATTGACATTACTTACATGAATTGGGCTACTGCAAGCTTACAGCCTCCTGCCATACAGACTGTTCTGTTTGTAATGCCTTGTTATGTACCAGTTACAACCCATTTGATCACAAAATGTCTTTACCTCCTACGGAGTTTTTACAGAGTGTAGATAGAGGCTGCTGAACTACACACCTGCAGTACATACTGTTGATTGTTTGGTATCCTGTGGCCCAGTCTGTCTTCCCTATTGTACAATTTGATGGGTTTGGCCTGGACAGCAACAGTTGTGAACCTTTCCAGACTACTGTATTAGTGTAACTGTTTCACAGTTACAGTACTCTGTTTATATGGTAGTCAGTATCTGAACAGCTATATGACATGGCATATAGAACTGTTATAGTACATACCTAAAGGATTCCCATTTCTGGAAACCTGTGTGTGGTGTCTTTCCTATGACCTTTCTATGGATATATGTTGCAGGCAACGATTTACATTAGTATGGGTGGCCCATACAGTGTCCAGTTGTTCAGGTGTTAACTGTAGGCATAGTGGCTGTTCCATATTGTGGACACCTTCTACATATGTATCTTACTGTACATATATCTGCATGTGTATGTGTAGTCACACGTATATATATATATATATATATATATATATATATATATATATATATATATATATATGTATGTATATCTGTGTCTGCGTATCTGTATCCTGGGGATATTGATGGCTTCCACATATCACATGTCCTATGTGAGGCAGTCTGTACTTGTTAGTGTGTTGCAGGGCGCATGTGTTTGGCTTTGGGGGGAAGCCTATTCATACAAGACGTATAGTGTGTGGGGCCTCTCAACCCCATTAACGGGGCTTGTGGACATATGTGTTTTTGTTAATCTGCAATTGCTATCTGCAGATGTATGGCAATATATACTTAAATATATCTGCTAACATATATATATAACTATGTCCGTATATACCTACATAGATATATATCTGCGTGTAACTTGCTGTGTATATGTAGACATATAAGTGTCAACATATATGTGTCGATTTAGGCATATGCATGTATATATGTGCATATATAGTGATATATGTGTATATAGAGTTAGTAAAACAATATATATATATATATATATATATATATATATATATATATATATATATGTTGTATCTGTTTAGATTTTAATATAGTTACACACACAGTCATTTTGATGTCGGTATACATTCTCTGTACTATTGCATGACAGGACTGGATGATATGTTTCTGAAAACATTGAATTTCTGTGTATCTGTCATGTATAGTGGTACATCACTTTGTGCAGGATCCTTGGTTTGTGCCTTGCAAGAGCTGTTTATTTTGCTGCTGCGCCGAGTGATTAAGGCACTTTAAAGCAGTTGTAATCAGGTTTGCGCGGGTTTGCACAGAGCTAACCGTTGCCTACACACATTAAGCAATTTAGATTCTGAGTGTATGAAAACATAACCAGATTTTAGCAGGGGTTACCATCACGCAAACCTGCACAAACCCACTTACAACTGCTTTAAAGTGCCTTAATCACTCTGTATCCAATGGGCTGTGTTCTGCCAGAAACAAAATAAACAGCTCCTGCAAGGCTCGAAACCCGGACCCTGTACATCATACACAAAGTGATTTACCACTAAGCCATGGCAGATAGGCAGAATCATGATGTTTTCACATACATAACATCCAGCTCAGGTATTCAACACTACAGGGAATGTATTCCACCATGTAGACGTATTTGTGTGTGTATATATATTCATATTTAAATGGATATAACATATCTATATATGTAGATATAGCTATAGAAATATATACATACATATATATATATATATATATATATATATATATATATATATATATATATATATGCCAATATATACATATATACATAGATAAGCATACATCTATAGATATACATGTATACATCCATTATGTCCACATATCTACAGAACTACAAATTCATATATATAAGCATATATATGGTTCACCCTTCAATGGGAGAAAATCATGTCTCCAAAAGCTGGAAGGCTGAAAGTATGTTTTCAAGATTGCACAATCTTGCAGTTAATGCATTGAATGTGCAATGAGCAAATGCCACTATGCATTCACTCATTGCAGATTCAGAAATTTGGGTGTGGATGGCACTATAGTGGGGATGGGGAATATTTGCTTATCCCCACTGTAGTGCAAATTTGAAGTTAGTATATCAGAGTAGGGGTGTTATGGGGTGCCCAGACCAGCAGATGGGGGTGCAGGTGTTCTTGCCCCCCTGCTTTACGATATGTATTCCAACTTGCAATTCGAGTATCAGTGAAACTGATTTTACAATTGCTGTGTTTTGAACTGTGGTGCAATTAGAAATGATGGATCAGTCCTTTTGGTTTGCAGAAAGGGCCGTTCAAAGAAATGATTGTCTCCTATTCAAAGGTAAACAGAAATATATCTATGTAGGTATATATGAACATACATCTCTAGATGAGACTGGGAACATAACCACAACATAAATGTCCACATGCACCATTGATGGGTTTGAGAGACCCAAACAACATACATCTGGCATGGATAGGTACCCCCCCCCCCACAGTCAAACACGTCTGGCCTGCAATACACTACCAAACTTAGAATATCCCATAACCAGGACCCTACATGACAAGGGCAGTACATGTTAACAGTACTCCATCCCACCTGTAGGATGTCAGGCTGGCATTACTAACGTATAATGCAGTACAGATAAGTGAAGTGTCATGCTTGGGGGACCCCCCCCCCGGGCAGGCGCAGTAGTAGCTGGGATCTCTCATATGATTCAATAGGCCTACACCTGACAATGGATTCACCAATGTTGGCAAGGATGACCACACATCCACCATGTCAGCTGGGAACTACCACCCAGTAGTCTGATGACCCTGGTCTGCAGGGACATGGAACATATCAACAATGAACCCATGGCCAATGTCACTGGTAATCATAACACATGGGATGCCACCAATGTTATACTTGTCAAAGGAACAGAATATAACCTGAACCTGGTATACCTTCTTGACGCAATCATGACAGGTGTAGATGAGGGTTAGGAGGTGCACAATGCCTATGTAGATCATAGCAGGCTTTTGTACACCATCCCACATGTAGGAATGTGTGTAGATGTTAAGAGATCTACCTCCGGTCTCAGAATATGTTTTACCAGGACTGCTTGGCAAATGCCAACATTCAACAGGTGCCATCCCATGGACATACAGTCCTTCACATGTCATAGATGTGTTAATGCCCTCCCCCACACTGTAGAGGTGTGCAGCACTACTGGGGTTGCTAGAACTCATTGGATGTGGCTGTTGTGGACACATCCACTATAACGGCAGTTACTGTTGCATCTATCCCCAAAATAGCTGTCTGTAATACTATACAGTGTATTTAATCAGGTTGTTAGTTGTTTATACCATTCACAGTAGTTGAGCACCTCACACCTTCATAAGGATAGGGCTATGCCACCAGCATTGGCACACTCATGTTACTGAGGTGAGGATCGCAGTAGAGTGGGAAAAGGGACATACACCCTGCTGTTAGCATATTCAATGTCATCCACATTGCAGACTACATATATTGCAATGTGTGGTTGTGCCTATCCTGTCTTGGTGGGATTACATGGGCAACAGATGTGTCACCTTCATGGGGACATACCCCCCATGTGTACAGTCTTGTACCTGTACTGCATCCAAACCAAAGGGTCTGTGTGTTGTACCCATCCATGTCATTTGTACCACCCACTACACTTACTGGTGTCCACTATAGAAGGCCTTCTGACACCACTACACCCATCAGCCATGTGGCACATGGACAAACACAACACAATCAGAATAGTTAATGGTGACAACAATACAACATTGTTAATTACAGCTATGATGCATCATGGCTGCACAGCTACACCTTCCAAGATATTAGCATTTCACTTTACTGATGACAAAATGCTACACAGCATTCCATTGCTACACTGTTGTACAGTCACCCTGTGCATCAGCACCATGTTAGCCTGTCACTGCATCAATGTTACAGATGTCAGGAAGTGGAACAGGTATCATCATATAAACAGGGTGTGTTGTTGGTTTGTCAGTGGCCTAGGCTGAGCTATACAATTGACAACATGTGTGTGTGTGTGTGTGTGTGTGTGTGTGTGTGTGTGTGTGTGTGTGTGTGTGTGTGTGAGAGGGGGCTGAGTACTGTTATGGGCCAATGGTGATGTTGTGTGTGCAGGTATGTGGTTGCCCTAGGTTTGTTGTTTATATGTGTGTGTCTGCATGCACACAGTTCCACCATGTGGCTGTCCTATATGGGGATTTGTGAGTCAGCTGCAGACTGTACCTGGCAGGGTTTGAAGTTCACCGTCTCCGGCCACGGACACTGCACCTGTGCCTGGCAGGGGTACTACAGGCAGTATCAGCTACAAATCCAGATCGAATACTGTCCCCTGACGTTGACAGATGTCCACTGGATCCATGTCCCTCCTGGGACTGGCCAGGATCATGTTCATATGGTCTCCTATGACGGTATGTAGACAGCACCCTCCCACAGTGCTGGGGCTGGTTCTGCCACTCCAGGAGTGGCTGTGACTGGTGGGACATTGCCAGCAAACTCCAGTTGCTGGTGTTGCTCGCATACATCCACGTGGCTGTCGCAACTGCCTCACCCTGTCCTGACACATGGACATGACATTGTGGATGAGATCCAATGTCTCACCCCACTGTTTATCCATGACCTCGGTGTAATTACGAATGGCACCTACTAGGTCATGGATTCTGTGAGATATAGAGGAGTGATGAGCCCTCTGTGCCCTTAGACCCTGTCTGGTGTACCATTCCATTCATGCCTGTGCCTCCATCACAGCCTGGAACATGTGTGTGTTTGATATAGATGTGGCACATCTGCCAGGGGCATGATGACCATCAGTGCTCCGACGAGCACCCCTGAACATTTGCCTATGTGATACCCTGTCAGACATCTGGCTATGGCTGCTGTGTCCTGATACGTGTGCCAAAGATACCACACTGTCTTGGCCAATTCCAACCGTAGACTGTCCCTCAGCTAAGGCCAATGGTGATGAGGTATGTAGAGGCAGTTTGACTGTGTGATTGGATGGGGTGGATACTTGTGGGATGTCAATTGGTGGCCCAGTGGCAGCCGCTGACAACCCTGCCTTTGCCTCAACACACTTATCCTCATGGGCACAGTCTGTACCAGTGACATCAGATTCTCTGCGGGAGGGACCCAGCCCCACCTCGCCACTTGTGAGAAGGAAAAAAGGGAACAGCCTGTAAGACCTGTACATCACCACTAAACTGTGCACACACACACACACACACACACACACACACACACACACACACACACACACACACGCACACACAAACACGTGTGCAGACATGGCCACACACACACACACACACACACACACACACATACATACATGCAGTCAACATGCATGGCAACCCATACACTCCACCAGACAGCACCTACAGACAGCTCCAGCACCCCCATAATACCCACAATAGCAGGTGATGGTGCAGTACAGTATCACACACAAACCTGTAATTACACACATGTCAGCATGCAGGACATGTGTATCTCAACAGCATGCAGTGCAACTGTAGTCAATCCCCGTTACCAACATTATACATGGCTGTGATGAATGGCTTCTGTTAGTAGGTGATGGCCCACCCCGTGAAACACACTGCACTCATGTCCACAGCATTGCTTTGCATCTGTTCAGCACCCTGCCATTGCAGGATGTGTATATGTGTGTCAGTTATATTTCTGCTGCTGCTCACAGCCTCTGTGTGTTTATGGATTATAGGTGGACACGTGTTTAGTGAATGCCTGATGTGTATTCACAGATGTTATCATCAGTGGTGCATATATGAGTGATAGAATACCATTAGACCAACCACAGACACAATGTACTGTAGCTATGGTGAGTGTAGAGGCCATTATTGACCATTACTGATCCCTGGCTGATGTTGCCTGTGGTACACATAGGTTCATAGGTGAGTACTAGTCTATTGGTCCTGGGGCCTACATAAGCCTAGCCACAGGGGTTCTCATCCATGCACCACCCAATAATGTTATTTCCCTGTGCCCCTGTCAGGCTGTGGCACAGATGTACTACCCAGGGTGAATTCCCCATTTTCCATCCTGTTGTCAAGTGTTTTTATAAAGAGGGCCAATGAGTAGCATTGCCTGACATGAATGGATAGTCCGTTCCAGAGTGTGGGAAGTCCCCAGAACAGGGCCCTATCCCTCCAGTATGTTCTCTGTAAAGTATTGATGAGGGTTAGGACCCTGGAGCATGTATTTGCAGAGGGAGCGGGATTTCTTTATGTGTAGCATGTTCAACTGCTCTGTGTATGACATAGCTGTGCATATTGGGCAGATGTCATCTGTGTCTCGGCAATGTGCACTAGAGTGTAGCCACAGTTGTCTGAGATGGTCTGTATTGCATGCATTTGAGGCTGGTAATCCCATTAGTGAGGTGTGTGCTCTGTCAGTGAACATGTGCAGCATGCATTATGGGTAGGTGTGTTAGATGTGTACATGGCCTACACCTTAGCTATGACATGCACAGTGAATTGCCAAGCATAACCTTAAACCATACTCACTGGCATCCGGCCACTGCCTTGCTGGTATCCCAGAGGTACCTACATTGAGATGAGATAGAGTTGATGTCAGTGGCCATAGCTGTGGCATTGCTACAGGGTGGCTGCAATATTAAAGTAAAACGACAGCTGAAGTCCACAATACTACATATTATGCATAACTGCGTATCACTACAACACAGCAACAGACTCCACATCTCACATATGCATGATGTACCTGTAAAAATGCATACACAACAGTGGTCTACTGATATGCCCTTGAACCTTACCTGCAGGCTCCATATCTGGTGTATGGGTAGCACCCACCTACATGACTGTATATGTCTGTAGCTCTTGTGGGCAGGCAGGTGTTACCAGGCTCATGAGGAGTTCTTCCACTCTAGTGAGGGGGGGGATGTTATGCCCCCTGTTGCAAGGTGGATACCCTGCACGGCAGCAGCATGGTTACTTACATGGCAGAGCAGGTCACTACAATGATGGCAGACCTGCTTATACATACAGCTGAGCATCCCCACCTCATTCACCCTGTGGACCACATCATTCCACATGGCTGTCCGCTCATGCTGGTCCTGGCTTGTCCTTGAGAACAGCAGCAGGTAGTTCTGGATGATGCTGGTGAGTATTATGTCATTCTCAGTGGCACTGTAGGCAGGATTCCTTGGGTGCGCCATACTCCCTGAAAGACATAAAGATGGAAATATGTTTGAGCAACTCATATGGCACGTTTACCATAATACAATACACATATCAGTCTCCTGCCACAATATCAGCTCCAACTTAATGTTCACACAATGCAAGTGGTATGTCTCTGGTATATCTACTATTGGGACATATATTGTACTGTACAACACTTTCTGCTATATGTTTATAGATATGCTCCCTGTGGGGACACTAGAGTTGCTGGGCTGTTACAGAGTATTTCACCTGTATGCTATTGTCCCTGCCATTATGTTTCCACATATGCATGTGGTATGCTTGCTATGTGATTGCTTCACATCTGTGTCATTGGGGATATCTATGCATGCTGTTGGACATGTTCTGGGATTATGTGGACTATTACAACCCACATATGTTCCATGATACTTACACAAAATTATGTGCAGGGGTTATTGGCCAGCAGGAACACCACTCCCACCTAATGTGCACATGTTACCAGTCCACATCACATCCACCATGGAACCTCATTATCTACTGTACTGCCACTACCTTCAAGTGGAACCATCTCAGGGGATGGTGCCTGCCCCCATGAAGCACACACAGACAGGTCCAGGGTCTTGTACATAGGGAGCTCCACAGAGACATGGGGTATGTGCTACATCTACTGGAGGCATGCAGTACACATACACAAGGTTCAACATGCATGTTTCTCCTGCTCAGCCCACAGCTCAGACACTTTTATGACCATGTAGATGCTGTTGTGACTATCCATGGGTGGGCACCATGTTCCCTTTGTTTCCAAATGGGGGCTCAATGGCCTCCACATTCCAAATGGGACTACCCATCCACAGTGTTTAACCACGACATGTGTCTTATACTAGCCCTGTATGCTGTCTTGTATGTCACCCAACCAAACCTACATACCAATATGTGCCTAATACCCTTTACCATCATATATATCCCACCTTCTCAAACAATTGCGATGTGTTCCCAAGATAGGTTACACATCACACTCCACACTCCATTTTGCAGCCATGTACTGGTGTGTAGATATGTTGTGTATTCAAGTGTGATGTTCTCTCACACATCATGGCAGGGGAGATTTGTTGACATACGTATGTATGTATATATATATATATATATATATATATATATATATATATATGTGTGTGTGTGTGTGTGTGTGTGTGTGTGTGTGTGTATATGTGTCAGTAGTATATATGTATGTGTCTGTATATATATATATATATATATATATATATATATATATATATATAGCACACACACACACACACACACACACACACACACACACACACACACACACACACACACACACACACATATATATATATATATATATATATATATATATATATGTACACACACACACACACACACATATATATATATATATATATATATATATATATATATATATATATATATATATATATATATATATATATATATATATATATATATATATATATATAGATAGATATCTATCTATATCTATCTATATATATATATATATATATATATATATATATATATATATATATATATATATATATATATATATATATATATTATATATATATTTATATATATAAATATAGATGTATAACTGTCCAAGGTGACATACACATACACAGCTGTGAATAGACAGGTGTCACATGTGAACACAGACTAACATTAGGGGGGTATACATGGTAACAGATTTTAGATAAGCATATTATACTTCTATGGCAGTTGGGCATGCTATGCTATACTTTAACATGACTGTCCTGCAGGTGGTGTGGTCTCACTCCCATGTGTCTGTCATGGCAGTATTAATACCCCCACCAACCACTGGCCACAGTAATGCACAGAACACAAGTATCATGGGTCACATCTTTGCCATTCACTGCTTATCTGCACAGTTGACATGTATGTCACTCTGCCCACAGGGACTGGCACTATTGTCCAGAGCAGTTGTTGAGCAGAACATCATTACAGGAACAATTACTGATGACACATATAAATCCTTTCACATTATACATCCTATTATTCTATGTCATATACTCCATGCAAGTAAGTACATATCTGTTTCACATACCTTTTTTGTTTTTTTCCACTGTAACACAACCCTGAGATTTGTTACATTTATTAATGTTATTATTTCTCTCTCTCTCTTGCTCTCTCTCTCTCTGTCTCAGTCTCTCCAGTAAAGTGATTGAGTTGGTTTGTATAGATTGCAGCATGCTTTTGTTGGTATTGCACATGATCAGGTGATGCAGCCTGCTGTGTAGTACTTTAGATAACCACTGTCATGGCAACCCTGTACTTTAAATTGCTGACTTCTGTGGGCGTTGTCCCTTCACCTTTCCAATATGGACGACATCCTTCCTGTGTGTGGACATCAGTGTTACAGACAGCAGGTAGCAATACCTCTTACAGCAGAACTTGCTGACATAGGCCAAATACACATTTGGGTAAAGTTCCAGACCTACAGACATTGTGACTAGTGCTGTTGTGTGCATTGTATCTTGCTGGTCTTACAGGGTTTCTGTGTACATGGTACTTTTGCATGGAATGTTCTCTGTCTGCATAGCTGTCCAGTGTGGGCCTATATGTATGATAGCAGGGGGATTGGCTTTTAGGTTTTATCTGTGCACCACACAGGTATTGTCCCAGGTATATCTGTGGCATTCCGTCTGTTGAGTGCTATCAGTACATGGCTACATCCATTTGTATTTCAATGTCATATCCCTGCATAAGGGTATGCTGCAATGAATCCTGTAACACCAGCAATTTCCAGGGTGTATAACAGCAATAATGCAAACATGGCCCTATGCTCCTGCCTCTGTCCTCCACATATATGCCAGGTTTTGAACTGCTGTGATACAGAAAGGGGTTGTTAGGTAATGGCCTATCATTATTTACCACTAGAATTACTGCTATCATCCCAGTCATGTCATGGACTCCCACACCAACCGTTGGTCCAAGTCCATATATATGGGGGCAACAGCTGGAGAACACATATGTGCCCTTGTACATTCCAAAGTTAAGTGTGTGGTACACAGTGTTCCTTGCCCTTGTACAGACTTTTATGGGGGGGGGGTTCAATGCCATTAACCTAGGCTATGACACCTTTTCATGGATATAACTGTTAAGACGAGGGTCATTCAGTGTGATAGTGAGATGTCAGGTTAAGCAATTTAATGTACAAGATGCTGTGACATTAACACAAGTGCTACTTTTCCCCCTAGGCCTTGACTACAGGGTGTAATTGGAGGCTGCTGAACTACATCTGTAATATTTGATTGTTACATATCTTGAAGGCAAATCCTGCTTCTACTGTTGTACTAATTGAAGGCCTTGGCCTGTACAGCATAGTATGGTATATATCCACATTGCTTGCATCTACTGTTTTGTGTGGACCTTGCATTCATCACTGATTACATATTTCAAACCTTATGTGGTGTAAGTACTGGCATACATTATTGTATAATACACAAGTAAAGGTTATCTCTGTATTAAACCTGTGTGTCGTGTCATGTCCTTTGAATTGTGGGTGGGTATATGCTTATTGTCAGTATTCTCAATTGTGGGAATGGTTTCCACACTACACATTTCACAGGTGGCAGTTAAAGGGCTTGTGGCTGAGGGATATACTTTGCACCCAGTACTTCCACACTACTTCTACATATGTATGGCTACTAATACCTTTTGTCTGTGTATATATGTATGTACCTATATATTTCTCATATAGCTGTATCTATCTATATCTATATATATATATATATATATATATATATATATATATGAAAATATATACATATATATATATATATAAATATATACATATATATATATATATATATATATATATATATATATATACATACATATGGGCATATATATGTATCTATATACAATTGACGTTATATGCTTATTTGTGAGTCATACATAAATATATATATATATCTACATATAGCTGTCTATCTATCTACATTTACAGATATATATCTGTCCATATGTCCATGCATGTTCGGCTCATATTTTGGCCTACACCTCATTCTCTTGGCAACTGACATGGATGATCGCAGCATTGAATTCAGTAACTAGTGCTGACACTTTTGTGTTTCAGACTTCATCTCCTTCTACATATGTGTTCTAATACATATAACTGTGTAACTAGCAACATTTTAAGTGTATTAGAGCATTAGTTGATATTTATCCCTATTTGTACCACAGTGTGGCATACTTTGTCCAGACCTCATGCATTAACAGGTTGTGTGGTATAATATTAATACATTTTCTGAACTGTTGACTGATTTTGCTGGATGATATGTTTGTGAAAACATCACATTATGTATATTTGCCATGGTTTAGTGGTTAATCACTTTGTGTATGGAGTACAGGGTCCTAGGTTCGACATTTGGAGAGGCAGTTTATTTTGTTGCTGGCCAGAACAAGGGATGTTGGATACAGAGTGATTAAGGCACTTTTAAGCAGTTGTAAGCGGGTTTGCATGAGTTTGTATGACGCTAAGCACTGTCAACCTCTGTTTATGTTTTCTTACAGTCAGTTAGCTTCGGAATTGCTCAACCTGAGTAGGCATAGCTTACCCCCGTCAAACCCATGCAAGCCGGTTTACTGTTGCTTAAAAGTGCTGACTGCTGCTTACCCCCGCACTTATTTCTTTAAAAGAAAATAAAAAGGTCTTGATAGGAAAGTGGTGAAAAAAGGGGCACAGAGAGGGATAGACAGTAGGGAAAATAGCTAGGCATGTGCAGGAAGGGTTTAGAAAAGGTCTATAGCTGTCCATTTCCTCTACAGCAACAACTGTGCATGTACACTAAATTTGCAGGTACATTTGGACCCTCAAACCCATGGGAGAGGGGTGAAGACAACATATATTCATTGTGATGCCAATTAGACCAGATTACATGTGTCCAGTGGACATGTGTGCAAAATGGACAGCTATGTATGGGGCGAGATTTTTTTGTGAGAACAGATTGCCCGTTTTTTTTAGGTGAGAGTGGGATGTTAGGGAGGGGTAGTAGGTATACTTGGGGAGTTAGGTTAGTAGGTTAACAGACAAGACAAACAAGACACATACAGGGCTGGTATATGACACATATGGGGGGTAAACTTCTTGGATGGGGAGGGGTGTTTGGAAGTCGCAAGCCCATGAGCCCCCAACCGGAAACAGTGGAACTGAGGTCCACACCCATGGGCAGTCACCACTGCACCTTCATGGCCCCAAAGGTGGATGTGCTGGAGGCTGTGTAGGAGGGGCAGGCTCACCCTCTAATAGTGCAACTCGGCCCTCAAGCTGGCGTAGCCAGTCTCAATACTCCAGATCGAGCTTCCTATGCACCATGGCCAAGACCTGTTGACATGTTACAGGTTCCCCTCAGTGCCCGCTCTGAGAGGTGGCGAGCCTCATCCCCTGCAGCGGTTCCACCCAAAGGAGGTGCAGGGCCCATGGAGGAGGGAGTCCCAGGCTGGATCCCAGATGTGCTGGTGCCCAGTGTCATGGCCAGCTGAGGTGGGACAGGTGGGTCCACTTGGACCTGCCTTCCCATACAAGCTATGTTGTTGCAGTTTTATGACAGATATGGGATAGTAACAGTCAACAGCATTCAGGAATAGTTATAACAGCATGCATAGGTATTCACATTAACCTAAAACACCAGATTTAGCACAGTTGAGCAAGCAGAATACATGCATATATGGAACAATAGTCGCCATTACAAGGGCATGCAGGTTTCACTGATGGCAACAGGCCACCAATATTGGTGTACTTTAACATGGCACATGCATAGAAACAAATGTGAATATTTATTAACCATTAGGACATATGTCCCACAAACAAAAGTTTGGAGTGTACACATACCAGCTGAGCAATGTCATTGGGTTATTTTGCACATATGGCAGGAGTGAGAGAGAGCGTTCAATTAACAACTAATATATCATTGTAATTTTTACAACGTTCTTAGTCACTGCAGTGATCTTTCCCTTACATGTATTATTACACTACCCAATGGCCTTATATTGTACACTGGTATGTTTATAGATTATTATATATGTGACCTGTGTCTTACATACAGGGGTGAAAAGATGCAGGTGTTAATGCAACGTATGTTGAGAATTGCTGTCATACTCTTTGGGTGAGGAGCTAGAATGACAGGTTTGTTTTCATATATATTCTATGACTATGTACATGTTTGACTATCAGTTATATGTAATTAACAGCTGCCTACATTTCTTGGATCATCACACTGATTTGTCAGGGGGATGGGGTACCAGGCTGTTGATATGGGCCATTTATCTGGACATGCTGGACAGATTGGAACAGTTGTGGTGTATGAATATGCATACAACTTTCAATTTGAACATTCTAGCAAATTCTGTACAGTTAGATGTAATTATGCATACAGCTTTCTATCTGAACATTGTAACAAAATCTACACAGTTGTGGGGTAAGATTATGCATATAACTTAGTAGCACTCGTAGGATTCAAACCCCTGCTGTGTGTGACAGAAAATTATAGCTAACATCATAATATACTGTGCTACCAGGGAATTGACATAAAGTTTTCTACTGTTTTCTATCAAAGTCTCCCTCACTAGTACAATATGACTGACCTCTTGGCACTTCCAACATTGTTATGCAGGACTTCATACACATTTTATCTGCTTACCACAGTGTGGGTGACACTGCTTAAAATGCAGCAGTACTATTTATAGTATGCAACAGTTTGCCAACATATGAAAGAAAAGTAAACAGAAGCACTCCAGGGGTTATACCTTTATTCACAGACTATTACACATTTATTTCTACTGGTGCAACACTTTCTAAGGCTCTTATATTTATTTGTTATGACAGTACATGCAGACTAATTACTAACTTGCCTCGCGATGCAACCTTTGCAACCTAGCATCATGGGCTTGCTGGTTTGCAGTCTGCTCATCTGCAGCTGTCGGAAAAATACAGTCATATTTAGCCATACCTATCCATAGTATACACAAGCTAGGCAATTCTTAACTACTTATTAGAATGAGTACTTAGTACTGGGACATTAGCCATCTGCCAAGACTCCTGGATCCACTGTTCCAGTACATCACCCCTCTGCCTCTTCATGTCAGCATGGTGGTGCCTGACATGCTCACCAGTCCGGGGGATACCTGTGGCAATGGTGAGGTCACGGGCGAGACTGACCCAGGCCTCAGTTTTATACTGCAAGCCCTGGTACTGGCCATGCAGTAGTCTCTCCTCATGGTGTTTTACCAGGAGCCATACCATGATTTTTGACTTTTGGATGCCCCAGCGCTGAACTCTAAAATGAGTGCCTTCACCCACACCAGCCATTCTACCTGCAGTAGGAAGCTACAACCAGTTATGGAACATATTCCCTTCTGAGTGGTTTAAATACAGCCAATTACCTGCACTTTTCCGTGATTGGCCGGGTTTGAGAAAGCTAAGCTATGGGCACACCTGCTTACCTAAGGTTGCCATTGCTTAAAGGGGTATATCACTAGGCAGCTTGGATTGGCACCCCTACACATTGCTTACTTTTACTAAGTTGAGCTGTGCTGCGGTTAGCATTGCTTAGTTAATTAACACTATATTTGCCTTTTGCCAGTGATTTATTATTAATTACAGGTTCTATATGTGTCTGGTATTCATGATTCTACACTTCTGCTACTTCTACACTTTATTACAGTAACACCTCACATCTATGCTTACTGTTGTACTCCAGTTCACATATTTATGTTATGCAGCAGGTTATACCACTTCACACTGTACATAGATTCAGTTTGTATGTTTGGTGTGATTTTCCAGTTGTGAGGATTAGTTTGCAGATACCTCATTCTTATCTATTGCTGTGATGGCTTATTGGTTAACTACTGTGACTATAGTGTACAGAGTCCTGAGTTCTCGCCTTGCAGAGGCAGTTTACTTTGTTGCCAGCGAGAACATGGGCCATTGGGTACATAGTGATTAAGGCACTTTAAAGCAGTTGTAAGCAGGTTTGCATTGGTTTGCACAATGGTAAGCACTGCTAACCTCCGGTTACAGTTTCTTACACTCAGTTAGCTTCTACTTTGCTTAATCTGTGTAGGCAATGCTTACCCCATGCAAACACACTTAAACACACTTACTAGTGCTTATATATGCTTACTACTGCTTATTTGTGCTTAAACCTGCTTACTAGTGCCTTACTCATTATGACACTGACACTTCACATGTGCATTTAATGCAGTACTCCAGTTCACATTTAAATGTTATTATGTAGGTTATACAGCAAAAAGATGTAAAAATATGTTCATATACAGATTTCACACGGAAAATGATATGTGCTGCAGTGGGACTCGAATCAGGAATGCCTGTTTGTTAGGCAGATGCTTTAACCACTACACTATTGCTGTGCTGCTTCATTTGCATATCTATTCCTTTTTATCCTCTTCAGCCTTTTCAGCTGCTTTAACCATAGCTAAGCGATGGGCAAACCCACTGACCTATGGTTAGCTGTACTCAGGGTTTAAAAAAAAAATAAAAGGGTTTATTCGTTTTATTTATATGTACTGTTGCTGTTGAACACATGGGGACTGTTGGTGGGGATATGCGGACACTTATGAGTGGTCTCACTCATTTACTTACAGTTTCTGCTGTTCTACTTTGCAGGGGCATGTTTATTCTGAGAGCTCTGCTCTCAGACACGCCCACTGCACTTGTCCACATGCCATGTAGGATTAGTAGGTCAGGCAGCGCACCTTCATTAATATACATGGCATGCTGCCATCCTCCTCCTAAACAGTCACTTCTGTGCAGGACTAGATTAGTCCTGCATGGAAGATTAGTAAATCCTGGGGTAAGTGTATGCAATCTGTATATAATAACATTCAGATATTTTTTGTGCTTTCTAGTCACTCAGAAATATTACAATAAGTATATATGTAGTCTACACTTTCTAGTAACTTTAACAAATTCCCTTTGGTATTTAAGCCCTCAGGAAAAAAAGTAGGAAATGGATATTTGGAGGAAGAAGTTGTGAATTATGCTTGTGTTGTCTGTTCACTCAGCATGGTTTACACTTATGTATGCTTTGTGTAGGTGTTCATGAATCCCAGAGACTGATTTTTTTTGCTTCAAATTTTTATCTTTTCTTGTAAAGCTTGCGGTTGCTCTGGCAAATCATTTAGAACTAAAGTCATTAAATAATGACAGATGTGTGTTACTGACTTAGCCTTCAGAAAAATTATTGTGTGTGTGTGTGTGTGTGTGTGTGTGTGTGTGTGTGTGTATGTGGGTATGTAAAAAAATGTGTGTATGTGTGTATATGAGGTTATAGATGCTCTCAACTGTCCTCTATTTTGCAGATTGTCAGTGATTTTCGCATATTTATTTAATTTTACTGAGTCGGAGCACTAATA
This sequence comes from Protopterus annectens, assembly GCF_019279795.1. Classification (NCBI taxonomy): domain Eukaryota; kingdom Metazoa; phylum Chordata; order Ceratodontiformes; family Protopteridae; genus Protopterus; species Protopterus annectens. The sequence continues at coordinate 897,783,649 of NC_056737.1, forward strand.
AAAATCAGACCATTTGCAGCCTCAGACAGTGTACATTGCAGAAAAGTAACTTTAAAGGTATAACTAAAGTATACGGTATAGTGACATGATATAACAGACATGTAAAAACGTGTGTGTGTGTGTGTGTGTGTGTGTGTGTGTGTGTGTGTGTGTGTGTGTGTGTGTGTGTGTGTGTATATATATATATATATATATATATATATATATATATATATATATATATACAGAGAGAGAGAGGAGAGATGCATATACATACTTACAATAATATTGCATAATACAGGTGATATAGTTGAGATAAATGGGCTAGCTTGGGAAGCTGTGGGTATGAACCTATAAGTTGGAGAGGTTAGGACATTAAGCAGCCAAATTTTCCTGAGATGACTGCAAGAGTATCACCTAGGAGTTAGGTGGCCTGTATTCTGACATGCACTCTTATGCTCTTTAGTTATGCCTGAACTGTCTGTAGTGTATGATTTAATTTCACATATTCCCAGTATTTGGGGCAAGATGAGGAACTGTAGTTTGTGGAATGAGGTTTATTGAGTGGTGTTATGAGGTTATAGCCATTAGTGGATTGGTTTGTTAGGTTGTAATGTGCCTTGGCTAGTTTCATAGCTGGGGGTGGGGGCTTTTGGGGTAGGTATAAGAGAAGACAGCAAAGGATGAGGTTGGGTCTGCTTTGAATGGGAAGCCAATTTGCCTTTTCCATGGATTTACAGTGATGTTCAATTGACGGGAGTTAGTAAGGAAATGGCAGATTTACTTAGAAAGAGATTATAAGGTGGTAGAGATTTTTTCATGGAAGTAGCAGATAGGGCAAATTGTATTCTAGTTTTCCAAATAGAACACATTTGACTGAGACTGCTCTAGGAAGTTGTGAGGGGAGATATAATATCCTTTTAGCCTAGAAAGGAGGTAGCTGACTTTGGTTCTTTTTTCTAAATGTGGTCTCAGAATTTAAGGGACTAGTTAAGCTAAATGTCAAGGTATCTAAATGATGTGGTGGATTCAATTAGACTGTTGTCTAGGTATTTGATATTGAGAGGGCTAGTAGCTTTATTCAGTCTCTTCTTTCTGCCAAATAGGATGGACTTATTTTTTTAGAGAAGGGAAGTTTTTTTGTTCTTAAGAATAAAGCAAATGATTAGCTGTAGAAGGTCAGACTAAAGTTGATCATAGATATGTTGTGAGAAGAGGATATTATAAATAACAATTTCATCAGTATAAAGGAGGAGTTACAGATGAGGTAGGTGAAAAGACAGTATGTGATATTTTGAACTGTACTTCTATCTTACCATACAAAGTTTGTTGTTTTTTCTGGCAAATCATTAAGGATCATAGTCACCAAATTAGTGTATACCAAGGCTAAATACTGTCCATTCAGAAGCAGGTATGGGCCTCCTGAAAATTAATAACATGTATAGATCTGCAATTGTAGGATTGCATACATATTTGCTGACCTCACAAGACCCAAATGTAATGAAAGTTGTAAAACATGAGGAGAGTAAGTCCAAAATGACTTCCCTGCTTAGTTTAGCAGAAGCTTATCATTATCATATATCTATATGCCTCACTCATTTTCTCAAATCTCTGAAAGACTGACCTATCTAAACTTGAAACATGCTACCACAAAATTGCTAGTTTTCTGCTGATCTACACAATAGAATCCATCAATCTGCTGCCCTTAAACATTTACGCTGGCTTGAACTTCCAAACTTACTAACACTTAACCAGCTAGCTACTATACCAACCTAACACCTGTCCTGCTCTAACACACCTAGTACATCTTTACAACATTACTCCCTCCCTCCACTCTTATAATAAACTGCTACTACAAGTTAGGAAAACCAATAACTCTTTTGGTGAATCCTTATTTTCATGTCAAATAGCAAAAATGTGGAACTGCACTTCTCAACTAATTTTTAATACCCCCTCCACCTCTTAATTCAAATTCCTTCTTAAAGAACATCTAGCCAACAACTGGCTCTGTTCCTGTATCACTCCTGAATAATTCTATCTCCATATTGGTCAGTCAGTCTAACCTGGCAAACAAATGTAAAATAAAATAAATCAAACAGGAATGCAAGTCAAACCAGAAGTAGATAAAAATCAAGCAACAACCTAATGTGCCGAAAAAAGACAAGAAAGAATATAAGAATAAGGATCAGATGAGAAGGCAAGAAATGTGGAAAATGCATAAATATAATTGTATGTATAGAAAACTATTCAAATAACTTCATGTTGATGAGGATCAAATAGGAATGGTTAAAGAAGAGGTAAATTCAAACCAAAAAATGAAAGGTTAATATTTGCAACCCAACATAATGGACTACGTACACATTGGTTTACAAAGTCCATTGAACATGTGGGAGAAACTCACAAATGTAAGTTTTATAAAATAGAATTGGCAACAGTTGCACATTTTTTACTGATTCTGATATAATAATGGCAGAAGGACTGCATACTGAAAGACATAATAAGTGGCAAGACTGTTGCATTGGGTATTGTGCAAGCATTATAATAACTGAAAAACACTGGAAACATGAGCCATAACGCATTATGAAAAATGATGAAGTTTATCACATGGGATCACACATTAACAACAGTTCAAAACATAGATACAAGAAAAACAGAGCTAGCATTCCATGAAAAGAATACAAAAGTAGCACTGATCATTGACATCAGTGTGTTGCAAGAAAAATAAAAACATAAATTAAGCAATAAATATTACTACTGCTATCTCAATTAGTGTGCAATTTCATTTATGACAGCTTTTGATCAAAGCAAGTTAACACATTAAAACATCATATGCTTCAGATAATCAATAAAATACACTTGAAAATAAAAGGCACTTGTATGCAAAGCTAACACAACAGATAAAGAAATGACATATTTGCCATTAATAAGAAACATGGTAATAATGCACTGCATAAGAGGAATGGGATGCTAAATTGTTTAAGGAAGCCAATTAAGAGAATTAGAAACTAGAGTTACTTTCCATGGAATCAAAACAAAAACATTTCAAAGTAAAACTATCTATTTGCTACTATGTCTTTCTCCATCTCTCTCTCTCTCACACACACACACACACACACACACACACACACACACACACACACACACACACACACACACACACACACTTTAAATGTGCCATATTTTTGCTACAGTCATCTCATGGACCCATAGAAAACAGTTGCAGTGTGGGTTGCTATAAAAATAAAACATTGCCAAAAGTACATAGTTCAATTCCTGTTCAGTGACTCAGTACTAGGCATCAGACAAGGGAACATGTTTACATTTACAAAATACATGAAGTGTGACTCTGCTGGGACTCTGCAGTAATTATCTTAACCAGTTGTGTCATCTTGTGGAGTGCTAACAAGTAAAACTTGTTTTAACAGGGAAGGCAGGATTCAGAAACATACACGTTCTGCAGCACAAGCTTTTCGCAGTAAGCAGTCATGTTGCAGAGACATCCTCCAGAATGTACTAAGAAGGCACAAGTTTGACAGAAAATAAACTGCAACTAAACTAAGCAGTGAAGTGGTGCCATGTAACTGAAAGTATATCCAGTAATGATTAGTATAAGTGTGAATGTGTGGTGAAAACTGTGCAAAGACAGCAGTGAATGCTGTTAATGAGTTGTATGTAATGTGTGTTAATCTGAAAGTTGTTGATATACACCATCTATACTGAAGATGGTAAGAACTGTATCATTTAAGAAAAATGACAGCATGACCATAATAAAGTCACTAAATATAAACAAGAAGTATATCATTTGTACTTTGAGCAGCTCATCTGTCCCTGGACGAGTGGTTTCAGCCCAGAAATTAGTAGTTTATTGGCCATTTTGGGCTAACTTCTATCTCTTTCATTTCTCTGCTATAAAACCCACATTTGCAAAATTCTTGCGCTTGTATACAGCTCAACAAGATCCTGCCTTGTGCCCTGCAGAGTTTTACAGCAGCAGAGAGACAAAAGAAAGACTTTGGAGTTATTAGGTATCATTTTTCTCATTTTCTTGCTGCCTTTAGCTAATTCCACCTAACACGCCAATTTCTTTAGAGTTACTGTGATTTAAAAAGATTGTTTCAGCTACATATTGTACTTTTTTTACTGCCTGCACTTTAACAATGTCATTTTTGTGTTTAAATTACCTTTTTTAACTGTTGTAGGCTACACACTCAACTGTGATAGCTATTTCTGTGCATTTAAAGCGTTTTTGTGATTGTATCTGCTTTATTTTCTGAAAAAAAAAGCAAAAAAAAAAATATATATATATATATATATATATATATATATATATATATATATTTGTTTTCCCACCTTTCTAAGCTAGTATAGTCCAATTTTCATATCTGCTTTATTTTCTGAAAATAAAATAAAAAAAAAAAAAATATATACATATATATATATATATATATATATATATATATATATATACTTGTTTTCCCACCTTTTTAAGCTAGTATAGTCCAGTTTTCAGGTTACTGCTGAATTCAGGGCTGAGTTACAAGTTTCTGTGTTTGCCCATACCTTACTTGGATAGAAGGAAGTTTTTTGGTTCACTTGTGAGAGAGGGGAGCTTTGAGCAGCCTATCTGTCCCTGGAGGAGTGGTTTCAGCCTAGAAATTAGTAATTTTCGGATAATTTCTCTTTCATTCCCCTGCTATAAAACCTGCATTTGCGAGGTTTTGTGCACTAGGCAGGCCCAGTTAGCTGGGGTATAACATTCCTGGCTCCACAAAGTCTACTCTTCAATTTTTCCCTTGGAACTAGACAAACTTTCAACTTAAGCACTAAAACCATTCACATCTCAGTCCAGTACTTAATCTCATAGCAAGCACTAATAAACCTTAGCACTAGATCCCCCAATACTGTATAGAAGGACAAGGCTCTCTATTCAACCGTACCAACCAATCAGTAAAACAGTTCACTGTGCCTATACAGGCATGCCCAAAGGGCAGTTTCAGGTGTACTCTCCAGTCCATCTGGTTTATCTAGGCATTTTGAGGCAATGTTACAACTGCCTCATGTACACAGACAACCCTCTCCTCCTACCACCAAACAATAATACATGCGAGAGATGCAATTATACAGCCAAACTGGAGGCCAAGCTCTCTCAACCCAAGACTGGATCAGGTAGTCAAGAGGAGAAGTGAATTACTTGCATCACACCACCAGTCTTACATAGACCTATGAAACCAGCACAGGCAAAAACACACATAAATACAGGAAAACATACGTGGAGGCTTTAAATAAAAACCTGCAAAAGCAACAGAGAACTCCAAAGCAGATATCCAAGCAACCTCCACCCCCGCAACACAAACCATGAAACACATACTTCTCAAAACCAGTGTGCCATGCAATCACAGCCCTTAAGGCAAAATAACATACCCAATACACTAGTAATATGTGACTCTATAGTCAGTCACACTGACGTCCCACTCACTAGGCTGAACAAGGAGAAGGTTACTGTTAGCTGCCCGTCAAGTTCCAGGATCCGCCACATAACACAAGCACTCAGGTCACTCCAGAACAAGTACAAATATGACTCTGTCATTGTCCATGTTGGTGTGAATGACCTGAGGTGTACCCCCCCTGGACTACATGAAAAGTGACATGGAGGAGCTCTCTGATCACGTAGCTCAGGCCGGTATGACCCTGACCCTGAGTAGCATTCTGCCTTCACCAAGAACGATACCACGGTATAAAGAAAAAATTATCAATTTCAACAATTGGCTAAGCTTCTGGTGTCACTCAAAGGGGATCCAGTGTCTGTCAGCCCGGGATGACATGTTTGACAAGCAAAGCTGCTTCGCAAGAGATGACTTGAACCTGTCACCCTTAGGCTTTTGAATACTGGCCAAGGCTCTTGCCACCCCCATAGTGCCTTTTTTAGGCAAGGCTCAAAAGATAAACCCACTGCTGTAAATAGCACAAGTAACAAAAAACTGTAGGTGTTCTAACCCCAGACTTGGCAAGTGTGTTTGTGTGTTTCTGACTTTGTAAAGAGCAATGCTTTTTAGGTTACTCACACTCCTTAGAATTCATATACTCAATTTTGGCAAGGCTGCTGATGTCACCTGCCTAGAAATACACCTCTGGGAAGGTTGTAGCTCAGTAATCTCTGTAGCGTGTCTTGTAACTGTGTACTGCTGTAGTGTGATTGGGAACTGTGGTAGGGTCCCATCTCCACCCATGGCAGTTCTGGATGTTTTGTGTGTGTTTCAATGTCTGTGTAATGAGCAATGCATTATAGGCTACTCACTCGCAGTGCATTTCAAATGCCCTACTTTGGCAAACCTGCTGATATTATACATTGTGAAATACAACTTTGGGGAGAAAGTTCTTTAGTAATCCCTGTTGTGCATCCTATCACAGCTTCATGCAATAGTATGATATAGACCTCAGTCAGGGGTTTTGCACCCACACATGTCAGTTGTGGATGTTTTGCGTATGTGTCACTGTCTGTGTAGGGAGCAATGCATTTTAGGCTAGTCCCTCGCAGTACAGTTGAAATGCCCTACTTTGGTAATCCTGCTGATGTCATTCATTGTGAAATACACCTTTGGGGAGGAAGTATTCCAGTAATGTCCATGGCACATACTATAACTGTGTAGTGCTGTAGTGTAATAAACTAGTTAGGTAGGGGTTCTACTACCAGACATGACAGGTGTGTGTGTTTGTAACTTGTATCCTGCGTAGAGGTGAGTGTGTGACACCTGTGGACGGGGTTTTGCTTATTTCTTTTATGGTGGCCCTACTATATATCACAATGTCAACCATACAGGGATAACAGATGTAAATTAGCTGAGAGGCTGGGGTGCAAAACCATGCCCATACATGTGACATTAAGGCCAGCCAATCATAGTTAGTAACCCCACTATTACCCAGAGCACACACTCAACCCATGTGTCATACACACACACATGCCTAGGCAACAGCCAGTATGTAGGTAGTACACTACATATTGGCCACTGACAGTAATTATGTAGTGATAGCAGTGGGCTACAGAGTGCATGTCACTCTGCCCATCTATCTAATATGCACGTACATGAAAACAGTGCACCTCCACCATGTTCCCCAATGGATACCTGCACCACCTGTGGTGCCTTCACATGTGACTCACAATAGACATACCGTGTCTAACAACATGCACTGTACAGACCACTGACTTCAGGGAATGCTGTTAGCTTGCTGTCAATGTAGGTGCAGGGTAAACTTGCTGCCCATTACCAGTTCCTGCCACAAGTGGGCAAGACAGGCACATCTGATAATAATCTGTGTTTGCAACATGGGCCAGACACCCCTGGTACAGTAGCACATGTCACTGTACATGCATGTAGGAGGTGTGCACATCCCAGACACCATCCATGTCATGGACTAAGGAAAAAAAAACATGGCATCGATTGTACAGAATTGGCCACACACAATAGTCACCAGGTGACTGGATGGGGGATGCAATACCCACCTGTGTGGGTAAATGCAGTAACTACAGGTCTGAGCCACAATGCAGACCATTGTCATGTAGCTTGATGCCAAGGTATACCCATTGCCTACCCTAGTACAGCCTGCAGGCACAGGTGACCACCATACGCCCATGTAGACATGCACCCATGCATGTCAGAACTGGCACCCTGTGTGTTCGTGTGTGTGTGTTGTATGGTGCATATGTACACATCCATACTCACTACAACCACCCAGGGCATACTGAAACATGCTGTTTGATGTCTGACACCTCCTCATACACTTTGACCATACGACCTCTGTATGACCATTGTGGTGCATGTGATACCTGCGCATTGATGTTTTGTGGCAATCCCACTAGTGATGAATTGAACTGCTGGCCCTGCCAAGTGTGTCAATGTATGTGCGTCCCTGTGTGAATGTGCCTGTGTTGATGCTGGCACCTGTTCAGGCAGACACACACGTGTACGTCACCTATCGTATATCTACTGTATCCCTGTTGCAGATGTCACTCACCATCACTTAACCCATGTGGTACATCCAATAACTGCATCGAACTGTGATAGCACTACATAGCTGTTGGGGCTTTGATACCCTGTGCTGCTAGGTGTGTGACACAAACATGCTTCAGTTTTACTCTCCCACCCCTCCCTGACATGTATTTGCCTCTGTCTGCCTCCCACACTCCCTCTCTGGTAGATGTGGAGACCCACACCTGCATTGCTTAGGCAGCAGCATGTGTACTTTAAGTGATGCTCATCAGCAGCAGATGGCCTCTGCACAAATTGCAGCCATCCCCTAGCTGACTGCATGTGGAACAGCTATGGTAACATTCCCATTAGCCAATTGCATGGAGACACACTCCAGTACCTAGGAACATCATGGTGGTGTTGGCACTTTTCAGTCACTGTGAGCAGGAACTAGATCTGTTGTTTGGCAAACAGCATATCAGATGGATTGGGGATTTACCTCTAACAACATACACTGTGGAAAGTGGGCAACAAACAGGAGGGTGATGTATCTGACCTGACTGCATACTGTAAGTGCTGCTATACTGCATTTGGAGTAATGTTGGTTTAACAGTGTTTGTCTGGATATGCCTGTCATATATATCGCAATACCTGCCATGTCATTTCCATGCATATGAGGAATCCCCATCTGCTGGGTCATCTGCAGACTGGGCAGTGTTGTGCCTTGAGTTTCATGTGTTAGCCACAGTGCATCTATCTGTGGAATTCAGAAGGTAGTGTGAAGATTGCAATCTATAGATGGTGAAGGCCGTGACAGTTACCAACTTCATATCCCTCATAGGACATATGTTGCAACAAACACTGTTACAATGGAAAATATATGAGGTTATCACAGCAACATGTCTATACTGGCCCTGTGTATGTGCTGTCAGCCACACCTCTGTCAACCTTTGTACGTATATCATGCATGAAGTGGTGCATATGTGCTGTACACCATAAATAGTGTCATCATATCTAATAACAAGCCAGTGATATATCAGATTGCTACATATGTCATGTACAGTAGGGGTTATATTTCATGACATAAGCTGGACATTCTGTGGATGTTTGTACAGTACTGAGGACTTTGTAATGATGGTGAATGTCGGCAGTGTGTGTGTGTATAGTTAATATGTACTTTAGCCTTTGTACAGACTGTGGTAGATGTCATTGTTCTAGCTCCCCTTCTATCAGATTTTACATGCTGCTCCACTCTATTACCATTTTGCCGTACATGTTTGTAGGGCCATATTTGTTATGACAGTATATGCAGACTAATTACTAACCTGCCTCGCAATGCAGCCTTTGCAACCTAGCATCATGGGCTTGCTGGTTCGCAGCCCTCTTATCTGCAACTGTCGCAGAAATACAGTGATATTTAGCCATACCTATCCATAGTATACACAAGCTAGGCAATTCTTGACTACTTATTAGAATGAGTACTTAGTACTGGGGCATTAGCCATCTGCCAAGACTCCTGGATCCACTGTTCCAGTACATCCCCCCTCTGCCTCTTCAGGTCAGCATGGTGGTGCCTGACATGCTTACCAGTCCGGGGGATACCTGTGGCAATGGTGAGGTCACGGGCGAGACTGTCCCAGGCCTCAGGTTTATACTGCGAGCCCTGGTACTGGCCATGCAGTAGTCTCTCCTCATGGTGATTTACCAGGAGCCATACCAGGATTTTTGACTTTTGGATGCCCCAACGCTGTGCTCTAAAATGAGTGCCTTCACCCAGCCATTCTACCTGCAGTAGGAAGCTACAACCAGTTATGGAACATATTCCCGTCTGCGTGGTTTAAATACAGCCAATTAACCGCATGTTTCCGTGATTGGCCAGGTTTGAAAAGGCTAAGCTATGGGCACACCTGCTTACCTAAGGTTGACAGTGCTTAAAGGGGTATACCACTAGGCAGCTTGGATTGGCACCCCTACACATTGCTTACTCTTACTAAGTTGAGCTGTGTTGCGGTTAGCATTGCTTAATAGTTAATTAACACTATATTTGCCTTTTGGCAGTGAATTATTATTCATTACAGGTTCTATATGTGTCTGGTATTCATGATTGTACACTTCTACTACTTTTACACTTTATTACAATAACACCTCACATCTCTGCTTACTGCAGTACTCCAGTTCACATATTTATGTTATGTAGCAGGTTATACCACTACACACTGTACATAGATTCACTTCACATGTTTGGTTTGATTTTCCAGTTGTGAGGTTTAGTTTGCTGATACCTCATTCATATCTTTTGCTGTGATGGCTTAGTGGTTAACTACTGTGACTATAGGGTACAGGGTCCTGAGTTTTTGCCTTGCAGAGGCAGTTTATTTTGTTGTCGGGCAGAACATGGACCGTTGGGTACATAGTGATTAAGGCACTTTAAAGCAGTTGTAAGCAGGTTTGCATGGGTTTGTGTGATGGTAAGCACTGATAACCTCCGGTTACAGTTTCTTACACTCAGTTAGCTTCTACTTTGCTTAATCTGTGTAGGCAATGCTTACCCCCATGCAAAAGCACTTAAACACACTTACTAGTGCTTATATATGCTTACTACTGCTTATTTGTGCTTAAACCTGCTTACTAGTGCCTTATTCATTATGACACTGACACTTCACATGTGCATTTAATGCAGTACTCCAGTTCACATTTAAATGTTATTATGTAGGTTATACAGCAAAAAGATGTAAAAATATGTTCATATACAGATTTCACATGGAAAATTATATGTGCTGCAGTGGGACTTGAATTGGGAATGCCTGTTTGGTAGGCAGATGCTCTAACCACTACACTATTGCTGTACTGCTTCATTTGCATATATATATTCCTTGTTATCCTCTTCAGCCTTTTCAGCTGCTTTAACCGTAAGCGATGGGCAAACCCACTCACCAACAGTTAGCTGTACTCTGGGTTTAAAAGAAATAAAATAAAAGGGTTTATTCGTTTTATTTATATGCACTGTTGCTGTTGAGCACATGGGGACTGTTGGTGGGGATATGCGGACACCTATGAGTGGTCTCGCTCATTTACTTACAGTTTCTGCTGTTCTACTTTGCAGGGGCATGTTCATTCCGAGAACTCTGCTCTCAGACACACCCACTGCACTTGTCCACACTCCATGTAGGATTAAGAAGTCAGGCAGCGCGCCTTCATTGATATGCATGGCATGCTGCCGTCCTCCTCCTAAACAGCCACTTCCATGCAGGACTAGATTAGTCCTGCATGGAAGATTAGTAAATCCTGGGGTAAGTGTATGCAATCTGTATATAACATTCTGATATTTTTTGTGCTTTCTAGTCACTCAGAAATATTACACTAAGTATATATGTAGTCTACACTTTCTATTAATTTTAACAAATCCCCTTCAATATCTAAGCCCTCAGGAAAAAAGTAGGAAAATGGAAATTTGGAGGAAGAAGGTGTGAATTATGCTTGTGTTGTCTGTTCACTCAGAATGGTGTAGACTTATATATGCTTTGTGTAGGTGTTCATGAATCCCAGAGACTGATTTTTTTTTTTTGCTTCAAATTTATATCTTTTCTTGTAAAGTTTGTGGTTGCTCTGGCAAATCATTTAGAAGTAAAGTCACTAAATAATGACAGATGTGTGTTACTGACTTAGCCTTCAGAAAAATTATTGTGTGTGTGTGTGTGTGTGTGTGTGTGTGTGTGTGTGTGTGTGTGTGTGTGTGTGTGTGTGTGTGTGTGTGTGTGTGTGTGTGTGTGTGTGTGTGTGTGTGTGTGTGTGTGTGTGTGTGTGAGATTATGTAAAAAAAATGTGTGCATCTGTTTATATGAGGTTATAGATACTCTCAACTGTCCTCTATTTTGCAGATTGTCAGTGATTTTCATATATTTATTTAATTTTACTGAGTCGGAGCACTAATAAAAATCAGACCATTTGCAGCCTCAGACAGTGTACAGTGCAGAAAAGTAACTTTAAAGGTATAACTAAAGTATACAGTATAGTGACATGATATAACAGACAAGTAAAAACATGTATATATATATATATATATATATATATATATATATATATATATATATATATATATATATATATATATATATATATATATATATATATATATATATATATATATATATATATATATATATATATATATATATATATATATATATATATATATATATATGTATATATGTATATATATATATATATATATATATATATATATATATATATATATGATTCTACCTCAGTTAGTCGACACGCCGGAACATCGACATGGAAATCGCGAGCCCCAGAAGATCGACAGTTCAGAAGACCGACGTGATGGGCCCCAGAAGATTGACAGTTCAGAAGACCGACTCGACGGATGAAAGCACCGACACCGAGGATGCCGACATGGGAAATGGCTGTGTAAGTATGCGGTATTGACGGACGTTAGGGTGCGAGTAAGGTAAGTGTGGATATTGATGGTCTGTGGGAATAGGGGTGGGTTAAGTGAGTTAGGGTTAGGGAGCGGGTCAGGTAAGTGTGCGGTAGTGATTGTGTTTGGGTTAGGGGCGGGTTAAGTGAGTTAGGGAGCGGGTCAGGTAAGTGTGCGGCAGTGATTGTGTTTGGGTTAGGGGCGGATAAGTGAGTTAGGGTTAGGAGCGGGTCAGGTAAGTGTGCGGTAGTGATGGACCTTAGGGTTAGGGTTTGGGTTAGGGTTGTAGGTAGTTGTGTATGTGAGGTTTAGTGTGGGTTTGTAGGGATTTTGGTGTGCTTGTGTTGTGTATGTGGTTTTTGGACAGGGAATGTGTTTTGTTTGTTGATTGTTGTGATTGTGGTGTGTGCAGTGTATGAGGTTTCGTGTTTGTGTACCGTCGGTTATTTCATTGTCGGGCATGTGGGGTTTCGTGTTTTTGTACTGTCGGTCATGTGGTTTCAGTGATTGCGTTGTCAGTGTTTTGGGGTTTCGTTTATGTCAGGTAGAACCATACATATATATATATATATATAGAGAGAGAGGGGGGGGATGTAAATACATACTTACAATAATATTTAAAAAGAAGTAGGGCAGGAGTATATAATGCATAATACAGGTGATATAGGTGAGATAAATGTAGTCCAGACAAAAAAATGGACATTGTATAAACAAGTATGGTGGGTAATATTAGTGGTGAAGAGAGTAAAAATTGTAGAATACTAAGATCTGCAATAGAGAACTAATAACAGGAGAAGAAGATATTAGCTATACATTTGGAAATGGATGGGGCAGCTTGGGAAGCTGTGGGTATGAGCCTATAAGTTGGAGAGGTTAGGAGATTAAGCAGCCAAATTTTCCTGAGATGACTGTAATAGTACCACCTAGAAGTTAGGTGGCCTGTATTCTGACATGCACTCTTATGCTCTTTAGTTATGCCTTAACTGTCTGCAGTGTATGATTTAATTGCACATATTCCCAGTATTTGGGACAAGACGAGGAGCTGTAGTTTGTGGAATGAGGTTTATTGAGTGGAGTTATGAGGTTATAGCCATTAGTAGATTGGTTTGTTAGGTTGCAATATGCCTTGGTTAGTTTCATAGCTGGGGGTGGGGGCTTTTGGGGTAGGTGTAAGAGAAGCGAGCAAAGGATGAGGTTGGGTCTGCTTTGAATGGGAAGCCAATTTGCCTTTTCCATGGATTTACAGTGATGTTCAATTGCTGGGAGTTAGTAAGGAAATGACAGATTTACTTAGAAAGAGATTATAAGGTGGTAGAGATTTTTTGCAAGGAAGTCGCAGACAGGGCAGATTGTATTCTAGTTTTCCAAATAGAACACATTTGACTGAGACTGCTCTAGGAGCTTGTGAGGGGAGATGAAATATCCTTTTAGCCTAGAAAGGAGGTAGTTGACTTTGGTTCTTTTTTCTAAATGTGGTCTCAGAATTTAAGGGACTAGTTAAGCTAAATGTCAAGGTATCTAAATGATGTGGTGGATTCAATTAGACTGTTGTCTAGGTATTTGATATTGAGAGGGCTAGCAGCTTTATTCAGTCTCTTCTTTGTGCCAAATAGGATGGACTTATTTTTTTAGAGAAGGGAAGTTTTTTTGTTCTTAAGAATAAAGCATATGATTAGCTGTAGAGGGTCAGGCTAAAGTTGATCATAGATATGTTGTGAGAAGAGGATATTATAAATAACCATTTCATCAGCATAAAAGAGGAGTTACAGATGAGGTAGGTGAAAAGACAGTATGTGATATTTTTGATCTGTACTTCTATCTTACCATACAAAGTTTGTTGTTTTTTCTGGCAAATCATTAAGGATCATAGTCACCAAATTAATGTATACCAAGGCTAAATGTTGCCCATTCAGAAGCAGGTATGGACCTCCTCAAAATTAATAACATGTATAGATCTGCAATTGTAGGACTGCATACCTATTTGCTGACCTCACAAGACCCAAATGTAATGAAAGTTGTAAAACATGAGGAGAGTAAGTCCAAGATGACTTCCCTACTTAGTTTATCATATAACTATACGCCTCACTCATTTTCTCAAATCTCTGAAAGACTGACCTATCTAAACTTGAAACATGCTACTACAAAATTGCTAATTTTCTGCTGATCTACACAATAGAATCCATCAATGTGCTGCCCTGAAACATTTACGCTGGCTTGAACTTCCAAACATACTAACACTTAACCAGCTAGCTACTGTCCACAGCATCCTATACCAACATAACACCTGTCCTGCTCTAACACACCTAGTACATCCTTACAACATTACTCCCTCCCTCCACTCTTATAATAAACTGCTATTACAAGTTAGGAAAGCCAATAACTCTTTTGGTGAATCCTTATTTTCATTTCAAATAGCAAAAATGTGGAACTGCACTTCTCAACTCATTCTTAATACCTCCTCCACCTCTTAATTCAAATTCTTTCTTAAAGAACATCTAGCCAGCAACTGGCTCTGTTCCTGTATCACCCCTGAATTATTCTATCTCCATATTGGTCTGTCCTTTTATATGATTTAGCTTTACTCCGTCCAAATAAGCTCGTTTTATCTACCAATACAGATTTATATGTATAACATGGATGACTGTTTTCTTTGTACAAGGTCTTACTGCATACTGACATACCTGTTTTTTACTTTTTTACTACAATATTTTACATAGTATATTTTTTACTAATGTGTATTTCATTTTATTTTTATTCTGTTTATGTATATCTTTTTTATTTGTTCTTTCTGATAGCTTCTTCTTTTCCTTTTTGGGGGCTTTTCCCCAGGTCTCTACTAAAAATGGGCCACTGACTCAGTCAGTCTAACCTGGCAAACACATGTAAAATAAAATAAATCAAAGAGGAATGCAAATCAAACCAGAAGTATATAAAAATCAAGCAACAACCAAATGTGCAAAAAAAAAAAGAAAAGAAAGAATATAAGATGAAGGATCAGATGAGAAGGCAAGAAATGTGGAAAATGCATAAATATAATTGTAAGCATAGAAAACTATTCAAATAACCTCATGTTGATGAGGATCAAACATAGGAATGGTTAAGAAGAGGTAAATTTAAACCAAAAGATGAAAGGTTAATATTTGCAGCACAACATAGTGGACTACGTACACATTGGTTTACAAAGTCCGTGGAACATGTGGGAGAAACTCACAAATGTAAATTTTATAAAATAGAATTGGCAACAGCTGCACTTTGTCTTGCTGATTCTGATATAATAATGGCAGAAGGACTGCATACTGAAAGACATAATAAGTGGCAGGACTGTTGCATTGGGTATTGTGCAAGCTTTATAATAACTGAAAAATACTGGAAATATGAGCTCAATGCATTATGGAAAATGATGAAGTTTATCACATGGGATCATCCATTAACAACAGTTCAAAACATAGATGCAAGAAAAACAGAGCTAGCAGTCCATGAAAAGAAGACAAAAGTAGCATTGATCATTGACATCAGTGTGTTGCAAGAAAAAATAAATACATAAATTACACAATAAATATTGCTTCTGGTGTCTCAGTGTGTAATTTCATTTATGACAGCTTTTGATCAAAGCAAGTTAACAGATTAAAACATCATATGCTTCAGATAATCAATAAAATACACTTGAAAATAAAAGGCACTTGTATGCAAAGCTAACAAGACAGATAAAGAAATGAAATATTTGCCATTAATAAGAAACATGGTAATAATGCACTGCATAAGAGGAATGGGATGCTAAATTGTTTAACGAAGCCAATTAAAAGAATTAGAAACTAGAGTTACTTTCTTTGGAATCAAAACAAAAACATTTCAAAGTAAAACTATCTTTTTGCTACTATTTCTTTTTCCCTCCTTCTCTCTCTCTCTTTCTCTCTCACACACACACACACACACACACACACACACACACACACACACACACTTTGAATGTAACATATTTTTGCTACAGTCATCCCATGGACCCAGAGAAAACAGTTGCAGTGTGGGTTGCTATAAAAATAAAACATTGCCAAAAGTACATTGTTCAATTCCTGTTCAGTGACTCAGTACTATGCATCATACAAGGGAACATGTTTATATTTACAAAATGCATGAAGTGTGACTCTGCTGGGACTCTTTGCAGTAATAACATTATCTTAACCAGTTGTGTCATCTTGTGGAGTGCTAACAAGTAAAACTTGTTTTAACAGGGAAGGCAGGATTTGGAAACACACTTTCTGCAGCACATGCTTTTTGCAGTAAGCAGTCATGTTGCAGAGACATCCCCCAGAATGTACTAAGAAGGCACAAGTTTGACAGAAAATAAACTGCAACTAAACTAAGCATTGAAGTGGGGCCATGTAACTGAAAGTATATACAGTAATGATTAGTATAAGTGTGAGTGTGTGGTGAAAACTGTGTAAAGAGAGCAGTGAATGCTGTTAATGAGTTGTATGTGATGTGCGTTAATCTGAAAGTTGCTGATATACACCATCTATACTGAAGATGGTAAGAACTGTATCATTTAAGAAAAATGACAGCATGACCATAATAAAGTCACTAAATATAAACAAGAAGTACATCATTTGTACTTTGAGCAGCTCATCTGTCCCTGGAGGAGTGGTTTCATCCCAGAAATTAGTAGTTTATTGGCAATTTTGGGCTAACTTCTATCTCTTTCATTTCCCTGCTATAAAACCAACATTTGTGAAGTTTTTGCGCTTGTATACAGCTCAGCAAGATTCTGCCTGGTGCCCTGCAGAGTTTTACAGCAGCAGAGAGACTGAAGAGAGACTTTGGAGTTATTAAGTATCATTTTTCTCATTTTCTTGCTGCCTTTAGCTAATTCCACCTAAAACGCCAATTTGCTAGAGTTTCTGTGATGTAAAAAGTTGGTTTCAGCTACACATTGTACTTATTTTACTGCCTGTACTTTAACAATGTCATTTTTGTGTTTACATTACCTTTTTAACTGTTGTAGGCTACACACTCAAGTGTCATAGCTATTTCTGTGCATTTAAAGTGTTTTTGTGATTGTATCTGCTTTATTTTCTGAAAAAGAAAAACAAAAAAAACAAAAAATATACTTGTTTTCACACCTTTCTAAGCTAGTATAGTCCAGTTTTCATGTTACTGCTGAATTCAGGGCTGTGTTACAAGTTTCTGTGTTTGACCATACCTTACTTGGATAGAAGGAAGTTTATCTGTTCACCTGTGAGAGAGGGGAGCTTTGAGCAGCCTATCTGTCCCTGGATGAGTGGTTTCAGCTCAGAAATTAGTAGTTTATTGCTCTTTTTGGGCTAATTTATATCTCTTTCATTTCCCTGCTATAAAACTTGCATTTCCAAAGTTTTTGCGCTTGTATACAGCTCAGCAAGCTCCTGCCTGATGCCCTGCAGAGTTTTATAGAAGCAGAGAGACAACTGAGAGACTTTGGAGTGATTAAGTATAATTTGTCTGCATTTTCTTGCTGCCTTTATCTAATTCCAGCTAATATGCTGATTTATTAGAGTCTCTGTGATTTAAAAAGCTTGCTTCAGCTACATATTGTACTTATGTTACTGCCTGCACTCTAACAAAGTTGTTTTTGTGTTTAAATTACATGTTTAACTGTTGTAGGCTACACACTCAAGTGTGACAGCCATTTCTGTACATTTAAAGTGTTTTTGATTGTATCTGCTTTATTTTCTGAAAAAAAAAATATATATATATATACTTGTTTTCCCACCTTTTAAAGCTAGTATAGTCCAGTTTTCAGGTTAAGTGCTGAATTCAGGGCTGTGTTACAAGTTTCTGTGTTTGCCCATACCTTACTTGGATAGAAGGACGTTTTTCAGTTCACTTGTGAGAGAGGGGAGCTTTGAGCAGCCTATTTGTCCCTGGAGGAGTGGTTTCAGCCTAGAAATTAGTAGTTTATTGGCCATTTTGGGATAATTTCTCTTTCATTTCCCTGCTATAAAACCTGCATTTGCACGGTTTTGTACACTAGGCAGCCCCAGTTAGCTGGGGTATAACTATTCCCGGCTCCACAAAGTCTACTCTTCAATTTTTCCCTTGGAACTAGACAAACTTTCAACTTAAGCACTCAAACCATTCACTTCTCAGTCCAGCACTTGCTCAAAACTCATAGCAAGCACTAATAAACCTTAGCACTAGATCCCCCTATACTGTAGAGAAGGAAAAGGCTTTCTATTCAACCTTACCAGCCAATCAGTAAAACAGTTCACTGTACCTATCCAGGCATGTCCAAAGGGCAGTTTCAGGTGTACTCTCCTGTCCAACTGGTTTATCTGGGCATTTTGAGGCAATGTTACAACTACCTCATGTACACAGACAACCCTTTCCTCCTACCACCAAACACTAATACATGCGAGAGATGCAATTATACAGCCAAACTGGAGGCCAAGCTTTCTCAACCCAAGACTGGATCAGGTAGTCAAGAGGAGAAGGGAATTACTTGCATCACACCACCAGTCTCACATAGACCTATGAAACCAGCACCGGCAAAAAGCGCACATAAATACACGAAAACATACTCGGAGGCTTTAAATAAAAACCTGCAAAAGCAACAGAGAACTCCAAAGCAGATATCCAAGCAACCTCCACCCCCGCAACACAAACCATGAAACACATACTTCACAACATCAGTGTGCCATGCAATCACAGCCCTTAAGGCAAAATAACATACCCAATACACTAGTAATAGGTGACTCTGTAGTCAGGCACACTGACATCCGACTCACTAGGCTGAACAAGGAGAAGGTTACTGTTAGCTGCCCATCAGGTGCCATGATCTGCCACATAACACAAGCACTCAGGTCACTCCAGAACAAGTACAAATATGACTCTGTCATTGTCCATGTTGATGGGAATGACCTGAGTTGTACCCCCCCTGGACTACATGAAAAGTGACATGAAGGAGCTCTCTGATCACGTAGCTCAGGCCGGTATGACCCTGACCCTGAGTAGCATTCTTCCCTCACCAAGAATGATACCATGGTATAAAGAAAAAATTATCAATTTCAACAATTGGCTAAGCTTCTGGTGTCACTCAAAGGGGATCCAGTGTCTGTCAGCCTGGGATGACATGCTTGACAAGCCAAGCTGCTTCACTAGAGATTACTTGCACCTGTCGCCCTTAGGCTTTCGAATACTGGCCAAGGCTCTTGCCACCCCCATAGTGCCTTTTTTAGGCAAGGCTCAAAAGACAATCCCACCACCGTAAATAGCAAAAGTAACAAAAAACTGAGGGTAATGCTACTCAATGCCAGAAGTCTAAACCTCAAAATATACATACTCAAGGCACTCCTCAGTATGGAGAAAATCAATACATGCGCAGTTACAGAAACCTGGTTTAAGGCTCCAGAGAGCACCCCAGCACTACCAGGCTACATCTCATACCATACATTTCGGCCACAAAATCTGGACCAAAATACAAAAGGCAGGGGCATATCCATATTCATCAAGGATACCCACACCTCCAGATTAGTAGCACAGCACAATGCTTCAGAGAACATCCACGTGCAACTAACAATGGGCAAAACTGCAATCCAAATCGTAGCTTGCTACAGATCACCTACCATGTCTCAGGACCCCCATTCCACATTTCTGGAAACACTGGGAAACATAAAGGTCCTACCAAACACACTGATATTGGGTGACTTCAATTACCCAAACATTAACTGGGAGAACTACTCAAGTACTAACTCCCTTGCCCAAAATTTCCTAGAATTTATAAACTCTAATGCCCTGGATCAACTGGTCAACACCCCCACCAGAGGTGACAACATATCGGACGTGAGGTGCTATGTGAAAGCAACTTTATTTTGTAACGCAAAAACATTAAAACATTTTTAAAGGCTTGACCTATAAGAAAAGTACAATTGTGCAAGTAAACTTGCCATAACATTAGACATTCAAATGATCATTGCTGACGTACTTTTAGCCATACGGGTTACACCCTGTATATTAGATAATGACCAGCAAGCTTCCAGAGCTTAAGGACATCTTCCATCATAGCCAGCTTTAGGAATAGACCAACTAGGGTACTGCCAAGGGTGCCACTCTAGCAGGGGGGCTTTTCTGGCATTTATTTATTTTATTGCAGTAAAGAAATGTTTTTTTTTTACTACAAAAATAAATACCAGAAAAGCACCCCACTCGAGCAGCAAGAGAGGTGCCCTAGGGAAGAAGTCCTGTAGTTTTTGCCTGTCTATTTGTTGGCCTCCTGATTATACTATCCATGACCTCCAAAGTCATTGAATTGGGTAGGTCAAAGGTGGGACAGAGGATGAAATCAAAACAATTCAAAAGTGAGAGAAGACTGACAATGGTGTGAGATAATTATATATATTAATTTTTTATTGTACTGGCAGATGACCAAAACATTTGCATGGTATGGGGGTGGTTAGTCCTCAGCTCTCCTTGATTTTCAAAATAGTCTGTTTTACCACATACAATGAAAGAAATTTCAGTTTCAGACTCCATATCCTTCAGAAAACGAATACTAATGCAAACCCTGTTTTAGCAATTTCTATGTCTATAAGAACAATATTTAAAATCTTTTCCTAATTTTACACACACACCCAATTATTTTTGACATTTTCAAGGTTTCTTGTACTAAGAGGTTAAGAGGCATGCCCCTCCTATATTTTTTTATCCTGGTAAACTACTGAAGATTATAGTCAGTCATAAATGCCAGACATTGCAGTTCTGTTCTTCTATCCAGAAAATGTTTATTAATGCAAAATCTGTTGTCCTACATAAAATAGTGTCCTGTCTTTGGGGAACTATGACTTACAGCTGCTTTTTGCTCATTTTTCTGAATTTGTTAGATTACTGTGATTGATGTACAAAGAACTTGGAATATTTCAATGGGTATGTGTTGTTTCCATGGAATAAAGCTGAAAAACAGTATATGGGTGTTATGATTAAATATAAACTGCTAGATGTAGGTGGAAGCTGTCTGTAGAAAGTAACTGATCCTTTTGTTTACTTGCTTTAAAGAGTCACTGTCTGGCTTTGCTGGACTATTGTGCGTTTGCAGGAATATTGTCAATTATGTGAAGCAGATTATAATAATTTAACATATGGCTACTGTTTCCATGGAACAAAGCTGAAATAAAGAATCACTTACTTTAAACATCCCACACCATTTTCTCATGGGTTTGGGAGTGGCTTTGAATGACTGGTGGAGAGAGAGGAATACTCATATGCAGCATGGGGAATGCTGGCACACCCCTGCAGCATCCCCACCATGTGTACAATGTCAATTCTTACTAATGCACCTTCTTAAACATAATGGTTCTGTAGTGGCAGGATCAGGGGTGACAGCAAACTCTCCCTGATGGATGTTATATAACCTGTCTTTGTAAAAAAGTAATGGAGGCATGACTGATTGACTAGAGGGTGCAGGAGGGGCTTGGTACTGCACCCCTTCTGTGGTGTTTAAAGTAAGTTTTGCTAAACACAATGCATTGCTATGATTGTTAGCTATGATTGCAGATGAGGGGCTATCTATAAAAAGTAACTTACACTCTTGTTTTCTCATTTTATGCAATCAGTATTTAAGTTTGTTAGGACTAGTGTATATTTGCAGAGCTAACATGATTTCTGTGCAGCAAGTTGGAATACTTTAATGTGCTTCTACTCTTTGTATTGAGGTTGACAGAGTTGGGATACAATACATGACCATAATTTATCAGAAACATCTGAAATGCATACAGAAGAAGCTATAAATGCTGATTGGGATTTGGAGCTGTCTGTTAAATGAAACTGATCTCTTGTTCTTGTTCATCAGTTTAAACAGTTACTATCTGGCTTTCAGGACAAGTGTGTATTTGTGTGTAGTAAGATATACAACTGTACTAGACATCTGACATATACACAGACAAAGTAGCTATAATTAAGTTTGTTTATATTATTTTGGCTTTGCAGGACTAATGTGAAACACGTGAAGCAACTTGGGATACTTTTAATGTATGGCATCAATTTGTGTGAACTATATTATATGGCCATCCTCTTCTATCACAATAATTGTACACAAAAATGTATTTAGCAGTCCGAATGGGGTGGGGTCATTATAAATGAAACTAAATGACCCTTGTGTGATTTACTGAGCTTAAGTTTTCTGTCAAAACAATAAATCATAAAATGCATAGCAGAACATCCTAACACTCACACCTTATGGGGGCTTGTGGCCCCCATTCACCAAGGTTGTAAAAGTCAATTTTGACAAAGGCTCTGTAGTGGTGTCTGCCTATGTTTATTGTGCTTATTGGCTACAGCTCATTTCCTCATTAAATAAAAAAGTACAATTGAACTTCTTTCCTTCTGGATGATTTTTTTTTACTTCTTCATTTAATCACAAAAGCACTCAAACACACCTCAGAGCATTGATAAACCCATGTCTCTGGCCACTAAACCACAAATTTAATTTAGTTATTACAGTGTAGTTTGGTCAGCTAGGGTGTGTAGTTTTGGTTAGGGTGTGTTAAAATGATTCTGGGAAACCAAGGTTTAAGAATAAGACTGAATTTCTCCCTTAATCATGACTTTTGCTTGGGCCATCTTTGGATGAAAAGGCTGTTTAATATCTATCTATCTATATATATATATATATATATATATATATATATATATATATATATATATATATATATATATAATACACCACAGAGCATGTAGAGTTGCCAACTTAATGCAATTACTCCCACTGCATTTATTACAATGTAGTCTTGGTCGGTTAGGGTGTGTTAAAAGGATTCAGGAAAAAACAAAGTTTATGAGCAGGACAGAATTTCTTCCCTTAATTGTGACTGTTGTTTGGATCATTATTGGATGAAAAAGTTGTTTGAAATGTAAAATGTACTTCACAGCATCTAGAACCTTGGCTAAATGTAGTAGTTTCATATATGGTTAACTAGATCAGTCTTGCCTAGATAAATTGTATTGAGTGAATACAGGAAAACTGAATAGTAAGACAAACTGTGAAATTAAGAAAAAAATAATCTGGATGGTGTAGGTAGATCAGGATATGGGCACTGGGTCATGTGTTTTTGGGGGGTTCCGTGGAGCACTCCTGCCTTGGGTGCCAGTTGACCAAGGTCCAGCCCTGTCTTCTATATACCCAGATTATTAGCAGCTGGAGCAGAGATGAAAAAATAATCAATGCTTTGCATGTCAAGCCCTTCAGAGCTCTCATGTCAACTTAGTGAAAGAAGCTAGAGCCCTGAAAGAGGTCAATGCTAGAAATATAAAAATCAAAGTTGCAGCAACAGATATTGAAAGGTAAGGGGAATGGAGGGAGTGGCTACTGCAGCTGTGATCATATGAATATTTACCATTATGGTAAGTATAGTAAATACAGCTGTACTGTTTTCCTCATTTTGGTCAGTGCTAGAGTAGCCTTATACATGTGTATAGCCTACCACAACTTATACTGACTGGGCATCTGAAGGATGATGGTTGAGTACCCCTGGAAAATGGTCCTAGCAAAGCCTGCTCTAGAGCTGAAAAAAGAATACAGTTTGTAGTGCTTTGTAAAGGTTTGTAGAAAGGGCCAGGTTACTGCTTCTAACACTGCTGGAATCCATTTCTTTCCAAAAAGCCACTGGTGAAGCCAAGGCCTTGGTAGCTTATGCCTTGACCCTGCTGAGAATTGCCTTGCTGTGGTGGGTATAACAAAAGAAATCGCAGCTTTGCTGGAGTTTGTCATTTTTTTGCCTTCATAAGAAATGAATAACCCATCAGAGTTTCTGAAGGTTTTAGTTCTTTTAATATAATAGCTGAGTTGTCTGTGGACACCCAGAGTATGAAGAATCCTTTTTCACTTATTTTTATGTTGTAGAAAAAAAAAAAAAAGACAGTGAGATGAGTAACTTGTCTTAAAGTAAACTCATAAAGTAATTTAGGTTTAAAGGCAATGAGGTTAGGGTTGAACAATCATGAGATCTTGCAACTTGGACACTCTTCTTGCAAAAGTCAGAGCAACCATCAACGCTATTTTTCATGTTATGAACCTCAAATTAGCCTGATGAACTAGTTCAAATGGAATGGGTAGACATGCTGAAATGGCAGACAAATTAATATAGATAGAGGAGTAACAAAGGCCAGAGGATAGTAACTTGTGTAAATGTTGTAGAACTAGAAAAATCACTAGCCTTACAAGGGATCTGGTTATTATCTTGGGACCATCTAGGGAATATTTGCCATTTAGAAACATATAATTACCTAGCAGCAAGTTTCTTTGCCTGTATTAAAACCTGTTACACGTACTCAGAAAATAGTTGTTTAAAAGGTAAGACATTTCTATCATCTGGGCAGTTAATTGAAGCTGTTTCAGGTTAGGGTGTATCAAAAAAACCCTGTCTTGTGTGAGTAGGTCCAGTTTGTTTAATATACCGGGAATCTTCAGAAAATAAAAAAAAATTCTTTTGCTGATACCAGTAACACCAGAAATGCAATGGTTAAGAGCGTGGAACAAGTCCTGAACTAAGCACAATAAATGTTTAACTTTCTACATCTTTTTGACATAAATTTCTAAAGTAGTAAGCTGAGTCCTGTCATGCAAATCATCCATGGGGACAGGCATCCCAGTCCAGTTAGGCACAGAGGCATCCACTGCTTCTTCCTCCAAGAGTGGTTATCCCTTATCCACCAAGGGCACTCCAACACCTACAGATGATGTGTTAATACCATGTCCCTTGGTGGTTCTTGACACCACAACAGAGACAGCAAAGGTAAAAGATGAATGGTCTGAGGAACCAGAAAAAGCCACAGCAAAGTCATCCATTTGTGGTTTTGGGAAATTTGTAACCTGACAAATGTGCAAAGGTTGTTTGGAAATTTTCTTTTTTTTTTCTTTGAAGCATGATAAAGCTGTAAATGAAGCTTGAAGGCCACGCAAGACTGATAACAATAACCAGTAAACAGTGAAAGTATTTCAAACATTTACTTCAGCCACCAGATGTAATTTGATATGTGTTAATTAGAAAACAAAGAAAAAAAATAGTTTTAACAACTTTTTTCCACAAAAGTAAAAGTAGTACTTCATAGTAAAAAGTCACCGAAACTCAAATGCAGTCCATAAAAACACTTTTTTCCTGATTAGTTTAATTTGTTTTGCAGAAAAAGTCATTTTTTTCTGAAAATAATATTAATGTTAAAGGTTTCTTCCCCAGAGACAAATTATTTGCCAAGAAATAGAGACTGCCCAACAAAGAACACTCATTGGCCAGCTGTCAGTACTCAAAGGCTAACAAGACAAGTGCTCTTCAGTGGCAGGGAAGCTCTGAAGGGCTTAGTATCCAAACTATTGATTTTCTTCAGCTGTGCTTGAGCTACTAATAGTTTGAGCATGTGGAAGGTGCCATTAAGCTCTGGCTGCAGTCCAGCTCTTATATCCTGTGCTAGATGTAGCCAATAAAGCTAAGGCTATATCAGTGATCAGATTATGACCTGTTATTACATTCAGCATATAAGCTAACTAAAATTAGTTTCTAGTGGTGAATATAACAAGCCAATAGTCTGGATCAATACACGGAGTAGTCAGTAATGGGCCCCACTAAGGCCAAGGACCCCAGGTGGCCACCCAAATAGTCCCATTATAATTCAACACTGCTGCAAAAGGTCATCTGACCATCCCATCCATTCAGTTATTAGATGTGTAAACAAACAAATAAGTGAGCAAGCAAGAAACCAAACCCATATATTTTCATAATACATGTTTTCCTTTGGTTCCTTGCTATGTGCTTTAATTATTAAATTCTGTATATTAGGAGTACTCAGAAGTACATTCTGTATTTTTTATGCTAATGTTAACTATATATACCACTCTGTTAGTGATCCTCATATTACATATATTATTGTATGGGTTTTAAAATATTGAGATAATATACTTGTTTTCAAATAGTTTGACATATTTCATAAATTATGCCCTAGTCACATGTGCTTTCAAACATTCACTCCATCCTCTTTTCTATCTTTAGAGTTAAACTCTGTCCATATTTTCGTCATACTATCCCACATACCCACTAAGCAAATGTAAATTATAAATACACACTCATACACATAAATCTATACCATCAGAATAATTGACTCGGTAAAAGCCACCCAAAGACCAAAGCAGATGTTGCTAATTAACTTCACCCAGAGCTGATTCCCTATACTAGTCCAATGGATATATAGTATAGTTTCCTACCTAATGAAGATCAGATTTTTCAAAAAAGGGATGAGCAGCAGTCTTACCCTCTGACACTAAATGGCCTTCCAGCTAAGTAGGCTAGGCTGTGTTAGCTGCCAACAACATGGAAAAGAGCAGCTGGATGGTTCAGTTTGACAGCGACTTGAGTGGTAAACAGAGTAGGTTATATCTTGTAGTGGTGCTGGGGATGAGTTTCACCTTCAGTGGTGTTTCAAGTTTCTCCTAAGTCCCTTCTGTTCTGAGACTATAGCGATCTACATAAAACTAATGCTCACATGTTCAAATACAGATACTATGAGCCTAGAGTAGGAATAGTTGCTCCAAAGCACCTCCAGTGGACATGTGATAAGCCACCAACAGAAGATCTTAGCAATCTGCACTGAGCTGCAGAAAGAGCTGGTCATGACTATGAATGAGATCACAAATGTTTGCATTTTATGTATCTAGATATAAGCACTTCAGAAGTAGGTGCTCTAACTATGGAGAACTGCATAGCCAGTGGGCAGACAGAGAGTTCAGTTCTATCAACAACACAGAGTTATTTATTGATATAGGGCTTTAGTGCTAATAAGATGGTTATAGTGATTTAAATGTCATGTAATACACAGTTAATCTAGATTATTTTCACTCAGAATATAGGTGACTTGTGAGTAAAATAACATTTGCTGTGGGTGTGTGTTACTTATTAGTAACCTAACATAGCATGATGTCATATCTGGGGAAATATTTGCAAGAACTGAAGAAATATAAATTTGGAAGTAAAGGAATAAATATTCTGCCATTATTTCTGTATTTGGATCTAGAACTATTATTCTCAGTGGAAACATGACTCAACTGTATCATCTTGGAATTCAAGAAAATTTGGCAAAAACTGGAAACCTTCATTACAGAAAATGTATTTCTCATAGAAAGTAGGTCAGCTGAAAAGTCCAGTGTGTCACTGTTCTGTTGCTGCAAAAAACGACATAAAGGTATTAAAATTTTCTTTTTCTTGAAGAGCTTAAAGGCAGATTCTATACTTATTGTCAGCCTTGAAAGATCATGACATTTATTAGAGGCTTTCTTTAGTAGGCCACATATTTCTACAAAACCTATAGATGCTCGTATTTTCTAGCTGAAGAAAAGCGCTGAATTATAATTTGTGGTATAAAAGTGATGAAACGTGGGGAATGCATTTAACGAAAACATACTTGATGTATCAAAAGCAATGGATATTTGCAGAGCAACTGAAATTAGTAGGGCACAAGTAAAATAAATAAATGATTAGAAGTATAAATGCAAAATGCCAAAGTAGATGGTTGACATGATAGTTAAGGTATTTACCTTCCAAATGCAAGGCACGAGGTTTGATTCTCACATGGCCTAATTGGCTAGGCTTAAAGTAACCTGTGACATTTGAGCCCAATAGTAAGGAGAAAGTGAAAAATAAAGACTCCATGTACTTTAACAGTAATAGATATACAAAAGAAAGCCATGTCGGAATCCAGGATGGAGAACTAACTGCAATATTTTAATTAAGACATGCAGTAGGTGAATGCATAAGCATGACAGGAACTGTTGTCATATATTTAATCAAGTTTGCAGAATTCCTGATAGACAAAGGCATTTCATTAAACTCTATAAATAGAAAAACAAGTGTTTTCAATGTATCATGAATGTTACTGAACAAAATATAAAAATGAATATTAACAACAAACTACTCTGATTTCTGTTGTGGAAATGGAAAAACTTGGCATTATGAAATCTGAAAATGTGTCTGAGGCACTGAGATAAGAATGCATGTCAGAGTACTGGAAAATACTGAAAAATTAATGGGCAGAATTTTAAATATAGGTGCAGAATATACTATTATGTATCCAGATAAAACTGATTGGTTATTCAGGTAAGAGCTATGTGCACATTGTTAAATTTTTCTGGCCACAAGGTAGTACGATTAAATGATAATTAAGTCAAAAAAGGCCAAGGACAAAGGTATTACATTCAAGCCTGTATTTACAGGATGGCATACCAAGAGACTGCTAGTCTTTCAATTTAATCAGGCTTTTATTACAAAATGATGTCCACATGTTACAGCAAGCCAAAAACTATACATTTTTCTACTCACTGAACATTAACTGGAATACAGTATCTTATCTCTTTACCCTTTACTAGCATTGCATCCCCTCTAGTGTCACTTGCTATACTACTACCAGATGTGTAGTTGGGGGGGGGGCAAGGGGGGTAGACCCTGGTACAAAATGTTAGGGTCAGTCTTAAATGCATTACTGGCATTCAGAAAGGAATGCTGGCATTACATCTGAGGTCAGAAATGTAACACTTTTGTGCTCCATGTGTAGCAAAAGTGAGAGCACCAGACTGTGTTCCTCCCACCCTCTGTTCTTTCTTTCTTTTTTTTTTTTTTGCATCTCAAATCTGGATTGAGGAACCTATATGTGGAAGAATGGATCCAGATTGCTGTTGCTCCTTAGATACAGATCACCAGACTGGGAAATCATACCTTTTTTGTTTGTTTGTTTGCTTTCCTCAACTTAAAGTTGAGGGGCAAGCAAGATTGGGAGATAGTACCAAGTGCCAAAATAGCTAGCTATATAGCTAACTACCGCTATTCCCCTATGCATTTCTCTATTATACTTAACAAATGTTCTTTCTAAACTTCATATTGCATGTTTTAAGTTACTACTGTAACACCGTGCATACTAGAGTTTACTTGGATTATTGCATGTATGCTCATTCTTCAAAAACTGATTTCTTTCAATCCAGACAAACCCTGTGATTGGTCATGTTTGATCAGTGCTTCACACCAGTAAACAAATGTCAAATAAATTAAAACTGTTTGATCAGTGGTTTACACCAGTGAACAAATGTCAAATAAATTAAAACAAACAAACAATAAATAAATAATAAATAAATACAGTCCGATAGGAGCACATGTCTGACAAGTCAGCTTTACAGAATATAATAGCTCCCTTTGTATATATATCTTTTTCTCTAAGGAACGAACCAGCCTTATTTGAGAGAGACAGAGATTTCTTATTTGGGTGACAATGAAACATACTGACAGGAACTTGCAGCTCTTGCTCAGGACATACCCTTCATGTTGTCTGTCTCCTAACACTACCAAATTATTTGCACAAGACAAAGGACAACAAAGAGTGCTAGAAGATGTTGTAGAGAAGAAGGGATAATGGGTGAACAAAAGGTAGGGATTATAGTCAGGCACATGAAGTAAACTACAGAAACAGCATATCATAGAAGCCAGATATGGTCAGTGTAGACTAATTAAAGAAAAAACATAAAAATAATGTGACTTTTTTAGCTGGATTATCTAAACAAGGTAATTTAAATAGTAGTCCATCTACCCACACGTGGGTCGGTCACATCACTCCCATATGATGTCTAAATGAAAGCTGCCTCTATTCTCAAAGCTTAGAAAGTGTCAGTGAGTTAATAGATAGCACATACATCTTCAGTCCTGGAAGATCAGAAAATTGAGTTCTACTCACAGTCAAGGTGATTGGATTTATTTACCATTTCTAAAACAGCAGTACAGCATATGGGGAGGGGGTGCTACACTTATGAATGTGCCATTGTTAATCAGAAACAGTATACCAAGGTCCCATCTTTATGAGATACTGATAGCTCAGTTGGATATAAAAAATCCCATGGCGCTTATCCAAAAGAGTAGGGGGTCTTTATTCACAAAACAAAAAAAAAAAAACATTTTTTTAACAATATAATTATTTACATGTACTTTTACACAATTACTTTATCTATGTTCTTTTTTTATTTTAACCCTTATGCTTTCAACTACAGCCAAAATGTTATTTCTTTCATCATATCACTAAATTTCCATTTTTTGTGATATAATGACTCATTGCATGTTGCTTTGAACAAAATATATGAATAAACAATTTCCTAGCCAGAATATTATCTGCTCATATTCTTTTGCATTGTGTTCACTATACAAAATCATTTTCAATTATACTGATTCATTAATTTCATTACTCCATGTTTTCTTTCAATTTCTCCAAAATTATTTTCTCTTGGGATATTCTACAAAAAAATGCCACATTGGCCTATCCCAATTTTCCAATTGCCCTCAAAGCACTGCCTGGTTAAGTACATTGTTTAATGTTAAACAGTAGGCAAATGTAAGTTAAGGGACTTTTCTTTACTGCAGGAAGCAATTTGTCAAGAACTCATAGCCTTAATCTTCTTTCCTAATTGCAAGCTCCCATCATCTTCAAAATCCAATATAAATGTAAAGATCCTAAGAATGTTATAGGGTTTATTAACTCAAAACCACCATCTTTATCGTTTTTTATATGCAACTTCCTTTCTTGCAGTGTTTAATCTAAAATC
This sequence comes from Protopterus annectens, assembly GCF_019279795.1. Taxonomy (NCBI): domain Eukaryota; kingdom Metazoa; phylum Chordata; order Ceratodontiformes; family Protopteridae; genus Protopterus; species Protopterus annectens. The sequence continues at coordinate 897,814,613 of NC_056737.1, forward strand.
ATGCACTATTCCAAAGACAATTTCAAACAATTCCTTTTCTAAAGTGAACGGGGAAGAAAAGCACAGCTATGTACCCAGATTTCCCTTAATTCCACTGAATGGACAGTTATATTTTTTTATTAAATGTCAAATTATACAACACCCATGCAATCACTATTTCCTTTATTTCACCTAATCTCTCCAGTCTTTTAATAATATCCTTCCCTTAATTTCTTATACCTAATATTTCTATTTATTTTCTTGTAAAATATATCCTACCTGTTTGTGGTACTTCTCCATATCCTTTGTTTCTTTTCATCAAGTCAAAACTAACCTCACCACGTTTAATAGTTTTATTAATCCTTTCATTATCCATTTTACCCACATCATATTCCCCACCATAATCTCTAAATCATCTGTATAGCTTACCTTTCCCATTATTATTGCATTCCCTATTACAACTTTAATAACTAAATAAAATAATACTGCACTAATTAACTGCCCCAGTTTGATGACTTTCAAAATTTTGATTTTATTCGCTACCCATCCATCAACTAATACTTTAATTCAGGACCACTCATATACATCTGTAATGGGCCCTAACACTTTTCTTTGGGATTCCGTACTGTTGTAATAATGTTCCAATAGCTTGTAATGATTAGTGTTATCATATGTCTTTGTAGTTTCATAGGCACTTACAAAGTTATTGATCTGTAAGGATCTTAAAAGGCTTAGCCTTACATTACAAACATAGATTTTATCCTTCTATTTTGCATAAAAGTAACCTAGAGGTGGGCAGAATGAGGGTATGTTGGGACATTTAGTTGTTACCCCTAAACATGAGGGACATCAATGCTCAACCTGTAGTGAATTTGCAGTCAACCTTCCATTCATCCAAATTACATTTAAAAAGACTGAGGGGAGTACTTTGTTTTATGTGGAGTGATAGATGGTCCCATAGAAGATGTATTCTCTGTACTATATACCTTTTCCTCCAACATGTTCAAATTATTTTGTGAAAGAGATTGAAATCCCTTGAATGGGTGTTCAAACTACTATTGGACTTGCAAGTGTGTAATAGATATGACAGGATAGGCTCTGTTGGGGCTCTACAAGTGAGGCAGAGGTTGCCTCTTAGTACCTTGTATGATTCTAAGAAGATAGGAAAAGCTTTGAGATGGTCTGCACAGTTTTTGTGACTTGGACCATTGATTTGTGTTTAGTGAGGAAGCATTGTGGTTGCTCCAGTTATGACAAACATTTGGACAAGTACATACCAAATGGGGCGTTATATGTAACGATCAGCTTGATGAGAGTCACGTAAAACCGAATGATTACATCATACCAAATGGGGCGTTATATGTAACGATCAGCTTGATGAGAGTCATGTAAAACCGAATGATTACATCATACCAAATGGGGCGTTATATGTAACGATCAGCTTGATGAGAGTCATGTAAAACCGAATGATTACATCATACCAAATGGGGCGTTATATGTAATGATCAGCTTGATGAGAGTCATGTAAAACTGAATGATTACATCATACCAAATGGGGCGTTATATGTAACGATCAGCTTGATGAGAGTCATGTAAAACCGAACGATTACATCCTTGGATCTGGATGCCATACTATTAGATATAAGCTGTAGAGAAAACAAGGACTTACACAAGATAGTTGGTAAATGGTGATAAAAAGACAGTTCATTACTCATGTAAATTCCCAGATCCCTGACTACCGCATCAACTTTTAGGGGCATGTTGTCAACGTAATAGTTATGAGGGAAGACATGCTTGATGATGGATATGATTATACATTTCCTGGCAGTGAGTTTTATTCCATGGTTTTAACACCAGCTACTTCTTTAGAATCAGACCTTCTGCACAATTTTGGTGCCTTCTGGGGAGTTTATTATGGTACCAAGTTTACAGTTTTCTGCAGTCGTGGTTAACCATAAACCTCAATATCACATGCAACCATTCCTTCTACAGTTTCCCCTTCTAAGGCAATCCTTTACTTCTTTTATCAACAATAGCATTTCCCTATTTTTTCCCATTCACTACATATACCTATTTCTTTCTCCCCTTTTCATAACATTTATGAGACCCATGCATATCTACTCATTTTGTGTTTCCTTTATATCCATTAATTTATAGTTTTTTTCATCTGTCTACATTTGTTTTAGTAAAACTTGTATCATATTCATAATTTACCTGATACTGTATTCCGTACCTTTACTTATGGACAAATCCAATTCCTTTATGTTAACATCCTTTCCAATTGCATTGCCTATTTAATTGTGAATGCAGCCCATTCCACATGTATTTCCTTCCCTTTATTTTGCTTGCTCTTTATAGATTTTTCTTATATACTAATCTACTATTTCTGAAATTCCTTTCTGCCTCTGTACAAGTTTAATACTCGCCTCATTTATTCCAGTCACTATATTTGCTTTATATTTTAGCTGGTACCCCAAAAAGTCTCTACTTTCAATAACATACTCATCTTCTATATTTCTCTTACTCTTTTTAAGAAGCCCACTATCTCCTTCATCCACAGTGTTGATGCACTCCATACATTTTTATTTCTAGATCCATTTTCCATAGTCATATCGATATTTCTCAATATCTTTATAATATTCTTTGTATTTTTTTTATTTCTCCACCACTTTGTCCACGTACTATAAAATATGTTCCTTTCCATATGATCTTTTAAACAATTTTGCACTTTATTTCTTGTTACTTGTAGTTCTACACAAAAACCTGTTAACATTGTAAAACCCTTTCCTATCTTAATTATTCTCTCCCACAAATGTCGATCTTATTATAGTGTGAGCTGAAAAAAGTATTACTAAATACCAGCTAAACAAGCAAGCAGTATTCACGACGAACGACTCCAAACCATCAGATTAAGCAGATTAAGCAGTTTTATTGCACGAAACACAAAGACACTTATATTCCTTTATCATAAATGCCTTAAACAAACAATCACATGCGTTTTCATCATTAAAATGACTTCATCAGATGACTAGCATATCCTAAAACCTTTAATTTATACTACAAACAAACCCTAATTAACCAATAAAATTTCACCATTAATTAAAACTCCATTGTCATGTTATGTTATCCATTTGTTTAAAAGTTTGTATAAATAACATTTCTTACTAAATATTTTAAATATATTAAATATAAATATAAACATAAATATAATAAAACATCATTTGTTAAAATACCATTGAAATTCATACATTTCTATTTAATAAATTTATATATAAGAAAAAATAAATACATATATCTCATTCACATCTATTCAATATTATTAAATAAACAGTGCCCTCTCTTGGCCACTCGTTTAACTGCATTCATAGTTTTGCAGAGCTCAATTTTAATAAAGGTATTATGGAGATACAATCATTCAACCCAGGGGGTTTATCAGCTTCTAAAGTGATCTGCCACCAAAGTTCTCTAAATTCAATTTTTTCTTCCCATAACCCCCCTCTAATATCACATTTTACCTGTTCCAAAACTAAAAACTTGTATTTATAATTGAAACAAACTTTGGTGTGCTTAAATAAGGCATTACTTTCTTTTCGTACTGAAATCTCATAAGCATGTTCATAAATCCTTCTTTTTAATTTCCGTTCAGTCTTTCCTATGTAGAAGGATCCACATTTTTCACAAAAAGCCAGGTATATTATGCCTTTAGATTTACAATTGTAGTATTCCCTACTATTTACATATCTTCCTCTACTTTCTAAATATATTCTATCACTATTTATAATGTACATACATTGGGTACAATGCCCACATTTGTATGTACCTATTTTATTTTTCCTTCTATCTATCTTATACCTATTATTGTTCTCTATTATAGTTTTTATATTTTGTGAATTCTTAAAGGTTACTTTCTTAGGTATATAGACTAGATTTTCTATATCAGTTAAAGCCAAAAATCTTTCCCATTCTTTTAAAAATATATTTCTAACTACATTATTCAATCCATTGTATTCCAGTACCAAAGTTTGCTGAAATTCTTCCCCTTCACCTTTTTTATTATTCTCTATTCCATTATTAATATTTTTTCTTATTCCATATGGGGTAAAATTTGTCCTGTCTCCCTTTTTCCACTTCCTGTCTTATTTGTGAAATAAATGCTAAAGGACAACTTCTCTCTAAAAACATTATTTCTAATAGTTCACACTCTGTTTTAAAGTCTATGTCTGAACTTGTCATTCGACTTCCTCGAACAAACTGTCCCTTCACTATGTTTCTCTTGCAGTGAAAGGGATGGGCACTCTCAAAGTGTAAATAAGAATTACAAAAAGTAGCCTTTCTAAATATTTTAGTTCTTAATGCATGTCCATCTTTATAAACTTCTAAATCCAAGTATTTAACATTATGTTCAGAGATATTATAAGTAAATTTCAGGAAGTTGGTGGTATTCCCTATATATTCCATAAACTCTATGAATTTTTCCTTTCCAGCTATCCAGAAAATTAATATATCATCCAGAAACCTTCTGTATATCTTCCAACAGTTTTTAAATTCAGAGTTAAGTATATATTTTTCTTCCCAAAAGGCAAGTATTAAATTAGCATATGTGGGGGCGCAGGCCGCACCCATTGCTACCCCCTGTATTTGTTGATAAAATTCCCCATTAAAATAAATAAAATTATTCTTTAGGACCAATTCCATTAGCCAGGTACTTATTAATTTATCATTTTGTGTTAAGACCCCATCTCCATACACTATTTCCTCAAACATTTTTGTTCCTTCTTCATATGGGATGCTGGAAAATAGATCTATAATATCTATTGTAGCAAATAATAGTTGTTCATTACCAGGACTATCCGGTAGTTCCTTCAATAAATCCCAAGAATCTTTTAAAATACATTTCCTTTTCATCCATACGTTTTTAATTTCTTATATATAAATTTGGCTAGAGGATATGTTTTTGACCCCTCTGCCGAAACTATTGGTCTAAAAGGTGGGTCTTCTTCATTTTTATGAATTTTGGGTATACCAAATATCGTAAGGGTTCTGGGTTTGTCTACTTTCAAATATTTAAAGGTATTATATTCTATAAACTCTTCATTTAACATATCCTGCAAAATAATATCTATTTTATTGTAAGCTATATTCATTTCATTCACAGATACTATTGAGTATCTAGTTTCATCCCACAGGATAGTATTCATTTTACCTTCATATAGAATACTATCCATAATAACTAACCCACCCCCTTTATCAGGCTTCATCACTCTAATTTTATTATTGTTTTTTACTTCATATAATAAATCACTTTCTTTCTTACTTAAATTTGATTTATACCATATCTTATTAGCTTGTTTCCTCACTTCCGATTCTATAATTCTCTCAACATTTTTTAATTGGGGATGTAATGGAGGGTTCTATATACTTTTCCGTTTTAATTCTGACTTATATTGAGTTTTATTATTGGGAAACATAATACTTAAGTTTACCTTCCTTAAAAAGCTCTTTATATACAATATACTACCTGTTAAATCTCCTTTGCTATTGGGTATGAATTTAAGGCCCCTAGAAAATAAATCAAAATGTTCTTTTTCTAAAATTAATTCACTAAAATTGTAAATAGTAAAATTATTGTACATATATTTGTGCCTATCTCTTACTATTTCATTGTCTTTGTGTATTATGGGGTGGGGACTTAATAAAATTTCCCCCTCCCTCTTCTCCCCCCCCCTCTGGAAAATTCTGCTGCTGAGGGCCTTGTTTACTTTTCAGTCTCTCAGACCTCCTTAAGGGTGGGAATACTGTGTCATATTCCTGTCCATCCTCATCAAAAAACATGTTCCATCATCATTAACATTAAAATTGTTATCTCTACCATTATATATAAATACCAGCTACTTACATCTCTTAATGTTCTATAAAATAACACAAAATCAGTTTCTAGCTTTATGTGTGATCTTCTTGAAGTCTATACTCTTTTCCTACATAATGCCAGACTACAGTTTTTCATTATTTGCTTAGAGTTTCACATCTGCTCCCATGTTTGTTTTTTCTTGTCCTTAAATTGCAGTTAAAGTCACCTAAAAAGCCTATATTAATTCCCTCCAACTATTTCTTCTTTTCAAATAGCTTCTCCCTCTTCTTGCCAATTAAATATGACTCTTACTTGTTTATTTATTAGTTTATTTTCCAATATCAGTAATCTGTCTTGTTCTTTACTATAAAGTCTAAAATCTCAATTCCTGTAATATTTACCAAGACTACTGTTCTAAACACCTAACCTCTCTTATTGCCCGTACAACTTTCCATCCCCCATCTGTTGAAACTGTTCCTTTTGTTTTTTCCTTGACTTTTCTCATGTCTAAAAAATATGTTGTGCATGGAGTGCAGAGATTACCCTCTGATATTTGGAATAAGACAAAACTGTTAAGCACTTCTGAGGTATGAGAATAGTCTTAACAAATGTTATGCACCCCCTGCTTCAGTTGTTAAGATTAGGGATCATGCTTGCTAGTTTAATCTATCCGTACTGATCAGTAAGCTACAGTGGCAGAATTTGTTTCTGCCTGCTGTCTGTGCTGGTAATTGGACCCTGACTTTGTGTAAAATAAGTGAGTGTGTTACTGCCTTTCTGATAGTGCTCACTAACTGCTTTATGACATTGAAAGCCAGCAAAACACGTAGCACTTTTTTTCTGTAACTTGTAGTATAGGGAACAGATAAAGCTTCATGTACCATATAAAGAATTATGATTGGGTCTCCAAAACCTTTGCTCTTGAGATGAATTTCTTGGCATCCATGTCTAGAATGCATAATGGCAGGTTATGATCAGTGACCCATTTATAATTCTCTATATAATACCTGTGTTTAATTTTTGATACCACTCCAGCACAGTATATCTGTATTCATTCACTTTACGAATAAACCTTAAGGCTGTTGGTAAACATATATCCCTTTCCTTTATTTATCCATGCTTACTATCAAATTTATTTTTCCTTTGTCTAAATGTTTTCCTATTAAATTTGACCTTCATTAGCTTTCTGTTCATCACTTTCATTTTGGAAAGACGGAAAACTGTTTTCCTATATAATTCCTTTTTTTATTATTTTTTGCATACCTTTCCCTAAGCTGCTTTCTTTGGCTTTCATTTCTGCTTCCTCACTCTTCCTTTCTCCATTGTACACCTTCTCACTTATTTCCAGATCTGCATTTTCGTTATGATATACAGTCTCTGTTAAATTATTTTAAACTATGCTTATTTATAGTTATTTCTTTACCACACTTCATGTGGTTTAACTTACATTTTTTTGCAATATGATCTATTTTACTACATTGGTTGCATCTTCTTTTACGATATTCATTAATTAAATGATATTCATCACAAAGAAAATGATGCCTGACCACAGTAATGAATATGAATGTACAAAATTATAAATGCTTCTTTTTTCCATTAATTTCCTTTAAAGTAATTTACATTTTCCAAGCTCCAGCCCACAATTTCCTTTCATCAAAAATATTTTTGCAATGTAAATGTTTTTACATGAATCAGAAAACTATTTAACACTATCCTGTTCAGAAACAGTGCCTGTTGTAAACTGCAGTAAAACTCTTTTTTTCTTTCCATGTCTTCTAGCAGGTGTAAACTCATACAATTTCAAAAACAAATTTAATTGTTTTCTTCAACTTTAAGAATAAAACTGTTTGGCAGTTTAAATAATTCAAGAGCCAACTATCAAATGTTCTCATTCGCCAGATGTATAAGTGAACACAAAGAAGCACACAGGGAACAAATTCAGTCTGGAGGCTGGGTTTCCCACTCTCTCTCTCTCCAGTCATCCCAGTAATAGTTTCTACTTGCACAGCTGTAGAGTTGAATCATCAGCCGAGTGTTCCATGTGAAGTCCTCCACCACCCTCTCTGTAAAACTAGTGCTCTGTGCCACTGCTGCAAGTAGCTGACACACACACACACACACACACACACACGCACACACGCACACACGCACACACGCACACACGCACACACACACACACAAACACACTCTTTGAGATTTGATTTACACACACACACACACACACACACACACACACACACACACACACACACACACACACACACACACACCACATGCACACACATGGGAAAGGCTGGCACAGATTTATCAGTTATGCCCTGACTACAAGGCAGTTTCACCACCACCAGATCACTCCAAAGCTAGCTAATCTAAGTGTCTTACAAGGCTACCCAATTATACTGAGTAAAATTAATACAAATACAAATGGTAGTATTTGACCAATGCAGCAAGGCTTTCAAGAGAGGCCACACTGTTTCCAAATAAATATAAGTACACTCAAGGTTAAAATATTCTCTGAAAGCCCTGCCACAATTAAATGTTTAAATATATTTAATAACAAGTAAAAAAAGAACATGAAAGTACTAAATATATATTTACAATAAACACCAGAGTTTCAGCCACAGGAAATATTAAAATAACCCAGATGGACAGGTTCACACAGATACAGAAAAACAGTACCTAACTAATATCACTATACTTTCTTGACTGATCTAAAGAATTACTATTCCTAGTTAATTACTAAAGCAAGATGAAATGAAGTGGGTGAGTAGTCTTTTCAGTTCCAAAAACAGACTGCCCTGAGACTTCTGTCTCATGTAATATTGAAACATTATTTCAGTGCTGGATTACAGAATGATATCACATATATCTGGCCATCTGATTCTGGTTCCCACACTACCCACCCTCTTTAATAGAAACTCAAACAGAATCTGGCACTAGGTGTTACCATTCACACAGAGCTTTGCTGAGATGTGTTATAGCATCTGGAAGGTATAAAAGCATTTCAAAACTTCCACCCTTCCAGGTCAGCAATTAGTTCACCCCTAAGGACAATACAGAAGGATTTCTAGTGCTGGTTTTTACAGACATTTTTGTCTCTGCCTTCAATCAGAACTGTAAGATTCTATCTTTATAGCCCAAATCAAGTAATTTAATTTCAGACTACTTTCAAAGTTAGCTGAACTGAGATTAACCTCTTCTCTTCCAGTATCCTCTGTTGCATTATATTTATTTCAATGGTTACAATACAGTCTGGCATACAGGTGTATTGCTTTTCTGTCTAGCAGGACCCACTGTTAGTACATTTTTAACACAAGCAGCTTTACAAATTAGATTTTCAACACTTGCACCTGCACAAATTAGTTTGATATACAAATGACATAATTCTTTACAAAACTCCAGCTAGCTATGCTGGCATATGTTACACATCCACTGCCCTACTTCTCCTGGCATAGCTGGCAATACCTCACATCATCACTTTTCTCCCCTCTTTGAAGTCTCAATTGAGGTTTTCAAGTAACCCTTGAGAAACATGGCTTGAGGGACATGACCCTGTCTGGGAACATATTAACCCATAACCTGTCTTGAGATCCCATCTGCATTGGCATTGCTGACCCCTCGGCAGTGCTGTGCTGTCATGTCATATGCCTGTAGCCCTAGGCTTCACCTTAATATCTTGGACTTTTGCTGGCTGGGTCAGTGTAACCATGTTAAGGGCTTGTGGTCTGTAACTACAATGAATTTCTTCTATACAGAGTGGGTTGACATTTCTGCAGTGCCCATACTATGGCTTGACATGCTTTTTCTACAGCTGCATAACATTCCTCCTTGAGTTGGAGTTGATGGCTGAGATATACAACTGGATGCTCTTCTCCCTCTGAGGAAATATGTCTGAGTACAACCCCCACACTATGGTTCAAGGCATCCACTTGCACAACAAATTCTTTGCTGTAATCTGGACTGGCTAATATGGGGTCCTTGCAAAGCCCCTTTAAGTTTTTGGAATACCTGCTCACATCCACATTACCTGACATGGCCTGTTTGTCCTTGTCAGGTCTGTGAGAGGAGAAGCTATTGTACTATAATTGGGAATTAACTTTCTATAGTACCCCACTATCCACAAGAATGCCCTCACTTGCTTCTTGGTAACAGGAACAAGCCATGCTTGAATAACTTCCACTTTGGCAAGTTCTTTCCTGATCTTACCACTCCCCAATCTATGTCTCAGGGAGGAGACCTCTGCCATACTCAACTGACAATTACTGGGCTTAATGGTCAAACCTCACCTTTGCAGTTTGCCCAGGACCTCCCTGACATGCTGAAGGTGCTCATGACAGGAATGGTTGGAGCTGGCAATTTCATGCAGGTAAGCAAGGGCATAATCTCCTGCTCCAGTTAAGATATGATCTACCAGCCTCTGGAAGGTCACTGGGGCATTCTTCATCACAAAGGGCATCTTTGTGAACTCATATAATCCAAAAGGAATCAAAAAGGCTGACATTTCTTTAGCAGTGGGAGTAAAGGGCACCTGCCAGTATCCCTTTGGTCAGATCAGTAGTTGTCAGATACCTAGCTCCACCCAGCTGGTCTGAGATTTCATCTGTCCTAGGCATGGGCTAAGCATCTGACTCTGTGTGAATATTTGGTTTTCTGTAGATCACACAGAACCTGGTGCTGCTATCTTCCTTTGGTACCAGCAACAGTGGAGAGACTCAGGTACTGTTGGACTCCTGTTTTACCCCCATTTCCTTTATCTCCTCCCTCAGAGTATGTCTGACTCACTCAGACACCGTGTAAGGCATCTGCTTGATAGGTCTTTGGGGTCCTGAATCCACATGGTGCTGCACCAGGTGGGTGCACCCAGGTTTTCCAGTGAACATGTCCCTAAAGTCTTGTAATACTGCTTAGATTTCTCTAACCTGAGTAGGGAATAGCTACTTGGACATTGCTACCCTTTCCACTGAGATGTCAATCTGAGCCTCACTGAGGAGATCAGTCACCAGATCCCCCTCATACTCCTCCTGCCATCCACTGTAAATACTCAGCACAAGGGCCTCCCTATCATGACAAGGCTTCATCAAGTTAACATGGTACAATTTGTGCCTGTGCCTCCTGCCTAGAAGGAATACCATGTAGTTAACATCATTGACCTTCCTTACCACTTTGAAGGGTCCCTCCCAAGCTGCCTGGCAGCTTATTGTGTCTGACAGGAATAACCACCATAACCTGCTGTCCTACAGCATAGCCTCATGGTCAAGCATTCCTGTCATACCAGACCTTTTTCTGCTGTTGGGCTTCTGCCATGTTCTCCTGGGCCAAGCCCATGAGCTTCTTATGCCTTGTCCTGAGGTTTAGGACATATGCTACAACATACACCTTTTGGGATTTGCACTCATCCCCCACTCATTATGAATCAAATCTGAAAGCCCCCCTCACCCTATGCCCATACAGCAACTCAAAGGGTGAAAAACCTCTGGATTCCTGGGATACCTCTCTGTATGCAAAGAGCAGATGGGGCAAATAGTTATCCCACTATCTCTTAAACTGGTCTGCAAATTCCTGCAGCATTGTCTTTATTGCAGAGTTTAACTTCTTCACAAGACCATTAGTCTAGGGGATGGTAGGGAGTGGTCATTAGGTGCTTCACCCCATAGCACTGCCACAGACAAGCTAACAGGTCTGACATGAAATTGGCACCTCTCTCAGTCAGTATTTCTCTCAGGAAACCTACCCTGCTGAAAATCTCTAGCAAAGTGTTTGCCACCTTCTTTGCCTCAAAGGAGGACAGCACAATCGGTCAGTCCATTCAGGACAATTTAGATAATGGTAAGCAATACAAAGTTGAGAATTTGTTGCAGTTACCGTTCGACTTTATAAATCCTAGGAAACCGAGCATTAAGCGCTTGAAACAACAGGAACAATATAAGTCGTTGAAAGAAATGATTTATTGTTTTGGTAACAAATTAACAAAGGCTAAAGTTATACAAGTGGAAAATATGTATTTAAAGCATTGTTTAAACAGTCATATAGTCCCTATGGGACTCCGTTTTTTTAAAAAACCTATGGGTGTTGATTTAAATGTGGAAAATATAACAAAATGTAATGAAATGTTTGATGGTTTTGGGGAACAGTTCATGAAATTTATCATGAGCAATAATGATGCACAGCTAACTGCATTAATTGTTGAAATTGAAAGCATGGATAAAGTGATTCGCGAAGACAAATTGTTTCCGCAGTGGGAAACGTTGTTCTTTAAGCAATTTGAATATGCTGAACGTACTAGTGAAAATGCATTTTCAAGGAAATGTAAAAAACTAGAAAGAGATACGAAACAATATGAGACAGGAGAGGCATATAAGTGGAACAGGAATGTTATAGAGGGACAGAGAGTCACACATAAGGCGCATACTAATCATTATTTATATGACAAAAAGCAGTATTCTGAAGATGTTTTTTTAGAAGAGGCAGAATACGACAGATGGCAAACGGTGCAGGGGAAGAAAAAGCGATTCCCCAGGGGGAACATAGAGAAGCAATACAGGTGATTAATACCATGGAAGCCCCAATAGCAGCAAATTCCATGGAAGTATTACACACAGAATGCATGGGCAAAGTGAAGTGCAAAAATAATAAAAAGATAGAGTCAGATATCAAAATTTATAATTATAGCAGCTACACACCTAATGAGGACATTATAAAGGTTTTTTCAAAAGGTATGAAGTTCATACCTGACAAATCTATGGATTTAGTTGATACTCTGGTTGAATTGAAGTTGTTTTTGCGGAAGCTCAACCTAGGGGTATTTTTTCAAAATAGAACACAAACAGCATCTACCAATAATCAACTATGTAGAAAGAGTAATTTTACTCCACCCATGGTTAAAACCTTAGAAAATTTTGAGAAAGCCATACAAACTGACATATATAAGCTATATAGAAAAACAAAATATATTAAAAAAGAGTCTAATCAAAATAATTTTATAATTAAGGCTATAGATAATATCTGTGCAGCTGATGTTAGGATTCTGGTAGCCGACAAGGGTGGGGGTATTGTACTTTATGATCAGGAAAAATATAGTGCCAAAATATTTGAAATATTGAATGACACAAAACAGTACGAAGTGTCATCGTTGAACCAAGTTAATATTGCCTACAGTAGACTTGACTCCTTTCTAGAGGAATTTTTACTAAATGCACAAATAGATGAGGACCTTTATAAATTTTTAAGAGTAGAATATCCAATTCTGGCTACTATAAGAGGCATCCCTAAGGTTCATAAAAATTCTACAGACCCCCCCTTCAGACCCATAATCTCAGGAAGTGCAAGTAAGACCTTCCCATATGGAAAAGTGGTGGACACCAGACTTAAGCATATGTATAAAAACATACCACATATTATAAAGGATTCCTGGGACTTTTTGGGGATATTCACACAGGACTTGTGGTCATCTAATATTATTTTTGTAACCATTGATGTTAAGGAACTATTTTCATGTATTCCTAGACACGAAGGAATAGAAAGTTTTATTCAAAGCATGAAAAACTTCAGTGGGTTACATAATGATGAGATCATAACACTTACATCATTTATGGAAATTGTATTGGATTATAACTATATATTTTTCGAAGGTGAATATTATAAACAGGTCACAGGGGTGGCAATGGGGGCAGCATGCGCCCCCATGTATGCCAATATGGTCCTTTTGGATTGGGAAACAACATACATTCACAACACTGAGTGGATGCAGAAGATATCAAAATACGTTAGATACCTGGATGATATATTTTTGCTTTGGAAAGGAAGTATTGATGAATTGGAAAATTTTGTAAACTATATCAATAATACCACCCCCTATCTTAAATTTACCCATCAATGGTGTAGGGAAGGGATTAATTTCTTAGATGTATATGTTTATACAGATGGCAAGGCATTTCAATCAAGGATACATCGTAAGGAAACGTATAGTAATAGCTACTTGCATTTCTCCAGTGCCCACACATATAAAGTAAAATACAATATAGTGAAAGGGCAAATGATTAGGGCTGCAAGGATGACATCAGTTAAGAGCGATGTGTTGAAGGAGATAAGTTTCATGGTGACCTTGTTTGGTGAAAAGGGATATCCAGAAAGGATGTTAAGAGATTTAGCTCAGTACATCACACAGGAATGGGGTAATAAATACTACCCGTTGATAGGCAAAGGAATACCCAATAAAAGGACAAATGACATAAGTGACGTTTCAGGTTATAATAGATCATGCATTTTGAAGTATGGGGATGAAACTCATAGTATTAAACAGTTAATATCTAAGCATTGGCACATATTAAGAAATGATGTAGCAGTGAAGGACAAAGTACCCACCGCACCGAATTTTGTATATAAGGCAGGTAACAGCCTTCAGAGACTTATCCAAATAAAACAGAATTCCAGCAAAGAGGGTCCACGCATTAATAGGGGCACTACGAGGTGTGGATGCTGTAATTACTGTAAATATATTTTTGAAGGTAAATCAATAACTTTAAAGGATAAAAATAGAACCAAGATTTATTTTAAAAATGGGAATTGTCTCAGTAGGCATGTTATATATCTGGCCATTTGTGACACATGTGAGAATTATTATGTCGGCATGACTGACAGATATTTGAAAAACAGGATATATGACCACTTATATTGCATAAAAAGGAAAGATGTTAATAATGCACTATCTAGGCATATAATAAATAATGAATTGTGCAATAACTTTAAGTTTGGGATATTGGAGGTGGTCAGCCCCAATCCCAGAGGAGGCAACATAAAGGCCATAGTGGGCGAAAAAGAAATCAAGTGGCAGTTGCGGTTAGCAGCTGCTACATTCCCCGGGTTAAATGAGGTCATACCTACTAAGCCATTGTTAAGAACATAATGTTAATTACACTAGATAGGCTAGATACAATTATATAATGAAAATGGATCCATATATATGAAATACCTATTTGTTTATGGTTTTTAGACTTTTATTATTCACTTGTATAAGAGCATAAATAACATGATATTACTGTATAAATTATTGTCTATAAATTATTGTCTATGTATTTAGGATAGTATATACTACCTATACAGTCATTTGTATGGTTTTTATGTAGCATAACAACAACAAGGTCTTTTTTAAAAATGTTTTTTCAAAAACGTATTTAGAGCTTTAAGAATATATTACATTGGAATAATTAATTAAGCTAATTCATTAGTATTTTTGGCGGGTAAATTGACTATTTAATAGCCAGGATACATCAAATCAATGTTCTGATGAAATCTAGGAGCACTAGATGAAAGCGCTTAACTACTTTATTTGTTGGATGGTTTTTAAATAAAAGGAATTTTACTGCAGCAGTTCGTGGCTTCTGATTTACTGTGCTGTGTCGAGCAAGTACTTGGTGGAACTAGTAGAACTCAGGAGCTTTCTCTTTTTTTATTCTTACTGCCACAGACAAGCTAACAGGTCTGACATGAAATTGGCACCTCTCTCAGTCAGTATTTCTCTCAGGAAACCTACCCTGCTGAAAATCTCTAGCAAAGTGTTTGCCACCTTCTTTGCCTCAAAGGAGGACAGCACAATCGCTTTAGGATATCTAGTAGCATAATCTACTACCATTAGTATATACTTCTTCCCTGTGGAAATTGGGGTACTCAGAGGCCCCCCAATATCCATAGCTACCATCTGAAGTGTCTCCTCAGTCACAGACAAAGGCATCAAAAGAGCTTTGATCTTGTTTCCTGCCTTGCCTATGTGTTGGTACTGCTCACAGGTCATGTAGTACCCTTTTACATCCCTTGCAATCCCAGGCCAATAAAAGTTCTGCATAATATATCTCTTGGTATGCTTTATGTCTGTATGACCTGCAAAGAGAATGTCATGGGCTATGGCTAGAAGTGCCAGATGGTAGGCTCTAGGCACTACCATATGCTGTATTACTTCACCCTCTAGCCCTCCATCAGTGGGTCCACTCCCTATACAATGGTACAGACTCCCCTTTTCCTTGAAGATCAGGTGCCTCCCTAGCTACCTCCGTCAAGCATCTTAGTTTAGGGTCCAAGAGCTGTGCCTGTCTCAGCTCTGCCTTTGCAACCCTTTCACAGGATGTCTGGTATCATATGACAGCAGTGCCTCACTATCAGCTTGGGTACTACCACTCTCCTCTGCCCTTGCAATCACTCTGTCCAAGGGAACATCTGTACCTACAGCAGATGTGGCTCATCTTCAGGCTCACTGCTATAGGCTCGCTCTCTCCCTGAAATGGCCACATCACCAGCCCCAGCTTCAGGTATGGGGTCTGTCTGGGTCTCCCCCAGACTACCAGATGTGTATGCCTGTCTCCAAGCCTGATTACATGTCACTGCATGCACACAAGTTATTGCATTATCAAAATAATTCCCTTTCAAGATGTCTGCAGGGATATCTTCAAACACACCTAATGCTTACTTCTTCTTCCACCCTTCCTATCAAGATGAACCCTGGCCAAAGGTATTTGGAATAGGTTCCTCCTAAAGTTCTCACTGGAGTAGACTGCCCAAGCAAGTACTGCTCCTCTTTAACCACTGCAGGCTTCGCAATGGTTATGCCAGAGGCCATGTCTCTCTTAGCAGTGGCCTGTTTCCCATCTACTAAGATAGAATCTAACCTCTTGTGGTAGTTTGGTACCCTTGGTGTCTCCAGACAACTTACCATTGGCATTCTTTTATTCCCACTTACTGCCCCCCCCCACCTTTTGTTCCCCACCTTGCCTCTTTGGACATCTATATGACGCATGGCCCCACTGGTTACATTTAAAACATTTAACCCTTGATCCTGGCCATGTACCTGAACTAGTAGCTTCCCATGTTACTGTCAGACTCTGTTGGGGAGGTTTAGGCTGCCCACCATGAGTTCCCTTATACCTATGTGCAGCACTGGGTATCCCCTTCTTGTGCAGTGGTGCTCTGCTTGCTAAGTAGAGATGCCCTTTTTCCCCAGCTCATCTGCAGAGTTACACTCCCAGTCTTCCAGCCAGATTCTCGTGTCCTCAGGCAAAGTGCTAAGGACTGGTTCCATCACCAAAAGGTCTGACAGCCTTTCAAATGTGGTGACCTGACACCCACTCACCCAACTATGAAAATAAGTGCTTAACTTAGCAATATAATTACATACACTTTCATCTGCCTTGCATCTATGCTCACACATTTTTTTTTTCTGTAAATTTCAGGTGTTAGTTTTAAATGTTCCAATAAACATTGTTTTACTTTATCATAATTTAAACAATCAGTATCAGACAATTTAGAAACATCAGTTACAGCTTTACCATGAAATAACAGGGTCAGGAACTGTACCCATAGTCCTTGGTCAAGATTATACTGTTTACATACTCTTTTAAATATGTGAATAAAACTATCAAAATTATTACCCTCCGTAAATGGTGGTGCTGCGGTAGCGTTGTTGCCTCACAGTAAGACGTTGTCCCATTCAATTCTCAGTTAGATCGTCTTGTGTGTGGTGACATGCATGAATGGGCATTCCTTCGTTGAAGGTTGTGCGTCAGGCCCGGCAAGTCGGTACGTAAAAATCTACTGCCAATCATTAATGACCGGAGTTCTGCTGTGGCAACCCCTAACCGGGAAAAGCCGAAAGACACAACAACAACAACCCTCTGTAAATTATGGAAGACATTTACTGACCGTTATTGCTTCTGGAGATTTGTTATTCTCTTCCCCATTAGCTCCATGACCCTGACAAAGAGTCAGCATCTCCCTGTCATGTTGGCGCTGTTTCTCATTTTCTTTGGCCTCCAAATGCCACAGTCTCTCATTTTCTTCAGACTCCAAATGCAGTAGTATCACTGCTGATTCTAATTCTATCTGTTTCTACTTTTCTTCCACCTCCAAACACAGCAGCCTCTCTGTTGATTCTATTTCCAGTTCAAATCTCTTTAACTACAGATGACTTTTTTAAGTCCTCTGAGGAAAAGGGGAACCGTCCTGTTTCTGAGGGCTGCACATCCCCATTGACAGGTTGTCTTCTTCATTGCTGGTCTGGGCTACATACAGATGGAACTCCAGCTAAGAATTTAAGTAGAGAACCTTGTGTCGTGAAGAGACAGTGTTACCCACTGTATCACTGTGACACCTCCCTCAGTAGTTTTTTAATACTGGTAATGACACCTGATGAATTTAAGGCAGAGAAAATTATAACAAAATATGTAAAAGATGAAGGTGAATGCCATGAAAGAATATCTCAGTCAGTTAGACATTGATAGTATATTATAGATGTGCAAACTACTCTGCAGTCATTTATAAATCTCATAATAAACACAAGTGTTAAAAACAATAACCTTATCAATTCATAAGTACTGAATAAAACAGAAAACACTTAAAACATAAAAGACAAATATATTAGAATATGGTTGCAAAATAAAAGTCATCCTGACTTGTTGCCAAGATATTAAGATGTAAATGTTAAAAGCCTAAAGAAAGAGAGATAGCTTTATCATTCTGCTATGAGCTAGGTTGAATGTTAAATTGAAAGAAATAAGATCCCGGTTAAGTATATGAGAGTTTTTGAAGCTGAACAAGTCAAAAGAATGAAGAAAATTTCTGAAAGTTGTGACTCCTATAACTGAAACATATATGCAATGCCATGCTCCATAAAGAAGTAAGCAGCAGAGAGTGTTGAAAAGCTAACTTAACTGACCAAAGACTATTATTGGTAGACTAAGGTTTTGACTTAATTATATTTATCAGAAGCTATAAAAGTAAAAAAAAAAAACAGCACAACAGGAACTAAAGACCCTTCCATAGACAAAGTGTAAAAAATCCGAACAAACAACAGCAGGGTCACCACAACACAGAGAATAAAACAATTTATTGCAGACAGGATAAGGGCTTTCAGAAAATACTTTTCTTCATCAGAGCCACCACTCCAATTGAAAACATCTGCTTAAATACTCATTTCAAAAATCATTGACCAATGAAAAATGCAAACATGTCATATGTCACTTCCTAAAAAAAGCAATTGCAATAAATAACTACATAAAAAATGCCTTCATCAGATTCATTACTGGAGACACCCTCAGGGCAACCCCCCCTTCCAGGTATGTTAGTGCCCATCCCTTCCTGCCACTTCTTCAGTCTCCCAAGCCACTAACTGAACCCAGGTTGGCTGGGCTGTAGTCAGGTCTTTATCCTTCTAAGTCACTGGAACAGCTGATAACCAGATAGACTTGAGTTTTAAATTAGTGATCACAATTTTTCCAAAAGCATTCATTATAGCCTGAGCTTGTGTCTTTCAGAATATCACTCACACAGCATAAAATATTTTTTGACTTTTTGTATTTTGACTTTCAATACTCTTTAGTAGCCCTTACGTTCTGAATTAATTACTTTGGTAAGTATTTAAATAATACAAAAGCCTGTATTTTTTCAGAAAGGTAGAAGCAGATGTAAATTGTTGTTGCTGCATTATAAACTGTGATATCTGACTTCATCATTTCAGCTAGTTGATATTGTTCCCAGATGATATTTGGCCATTTGAAACTTCAGGAAGACTGCCTCCTCAGCAATATAAATTGTCATTCAGATAGATTTGTTTGATTTATTTCATATTGTGGAAGATAAGACATACCTGGGCAATTCCAGACTTAGATTATTGGATAGGGCAATGAGGTGTCACCAGGATCTGTCATATGCTAAATCTTGTACATGTTTGTTTATTGTCTCTAACGATTTAAAATTAATAATGCTGAGGTGGCAAACCATTTAATTTACATAGCAGATAAAGCAACAGTGATGGGAAGAGACTTTCTGGTAGAAGGGAAGACAGGCATAAACACACTCTGACATAATGCCTGACGCTATGTGTGATACAGAGTAACAACTTCACATACAACAGATGTTTGTCTGTACAATTTGGGAAACAGGCTTTGCTCTTATTCAGTATCACCAGAGTGAAAAGTAGAAACATTATTTCTTTAACAAAGCTGTTAATGTAGAAAATGTTGTAAATATTTCAAGAAATGCAGAGTATGTAAGCATATATGGCAGAATGTTTTAGTGCATGCAGGCAGCTGAGTAACATTTAGTTGTGCCCTTTGCCTAAGAGTGGTAAAAAGATCTAATGTGCTGCCACAATTTGGAACTTTGACAGAGAATTGCTACTTCCTGTGAAGATGTGATACAGACTGAATCTCTCTAAAAGGTGACAAATGCAGCATCAACTAATGTAACAAATACCAAACTACTAGGAGTCATAACAGACAATAACTAAAATTTGACCTGCATATCACCCATGCTGTCAAGAAAACTCACCAGAAACCGGTCTTCCTCTGTTGAAACAAACCCTACATCACAGACTCCTCAAGAAAACCCTTAGCATCATTTTACTTTCTACCCCCCTTCCCACTGCATCACCCATATTAACCAACATTCAAGCCACCCTACTAAATAAATTAGAGGAATGCTTTAACAAAATAGCCACATTTGCAACCTATGCATCCTACCATAAGCACCTCTATCTAAGTCTCTATCTCTCTGTTCGCTCCTCTCTCTCTACTTATCTCTACGTGTTACATTTTCCAAAGGTTTGCCAGATGATCCTCTCTCATCATTGTCTGCTAGGATCATGTGTCTTTCAGATGCCTCCCACTTTACCATTCTTCTTACTCTGAGGCAAGCGTCATTATTTGTGGACTGCTGCAATATTATGTGTACCAGTTATGTATACCATATCCCTGAGCGCTGTGGTTGAATTGGCGTACTCTTGTGTGGTTCCAGATGGAGCCTCACTCTAGCTTGGCTGAGTCTTTCTAGCAGTTTTTACTAAATGTTTTTTCTGAGTAACCTTTTTACCCTTTGGTTGGATGTTGTATGGGACATTTTGCAGGTAATGTAATATTTATTGGCAGCAGACTGGGTTTTAAGCCCTATGCTTCTCTAAGGTACAGCTAAACAATCCACTTATGCTATACTGAAGAGCTCATAATATATCTGAAACATGACATATCTACAGTTAGTGGGTCTTGGCTTTATTTGCCTGAATGTATCAACAAAGACTTAAAAAGTAAAAAGTCATGGGCATTCAGAAGCCATGCAGCTGAACACTGGTATGTCCTGATGGAGTCATTTGCATATATCCCATGAGCCTTCATTGCAGTAGGTTTAATGCATTAGACAGTGAAGACTCTAGCTTAGCTGAGTTTTTCTTGCAGTTTTTGCTTTCTTTTCTGTCAGTTGTTTGTACAATGCAGCATCATGGCTGTGGTGCTTATTTGTCAGGGCAGCAAATGTGTCAGCCATATCATCCCCTTTTAATACACCATTTTCTCAGAGGTACTAGTACAACATAACATTACATGATTCAGCTACCAGTTTTGATGCTACAATATTTTAACACTTTTATTAAACCTAGCTACCTATGAACTTATCTTTACATTTTAAACAATGACATCGGTACACATACACTAGCAGAAAACCTCAGTGACATTTGTAACATTTCTCATCATTGACATGCATTATACATTTATGTTTTCTTTTTAACAATTATCATTCTTTCCATCCCTACTGACATTACTCAAATTTTGCATACTCTTAAACCTCACTCCTTCTGCAGAATATTATTCTATGTATATAGTTCCCACAGATTCCATTTATTTTCATGCAATTTGCTCCTTTCCTTAAGTAAATATCCCACCTCCATTTCTTTTATTTCATTTACATTATTTAGTACTTCCATTTCAGCTGGTTTAGAGTTTTATTTCCATTTTCTAGCAGCTGTATTTTTGGCAGCCAATAGCATCCAACTTAGAAAGGCCTTACTAGGTGTAAACTAATCAGTGTTTTTAACCCATCTCAAAAGAATTGTTTCCTTGTTTGTTATATTCCAAAAATAAATAAATAAAATATTTCCAGTTACCTCTCCTTTCTCATCACACCTCTAGCATATGCTGGAATGGGTTCTTATCCAGAATGACCACTGGATTCTTGACTGGCATGCAGTGCATATGTATGTTGCGGGAAACTTCTTTATCTGTATATGAGTCAAGAGATTTTCTCTTTTCTTCCTAACACCATTTACCTGTTGGATGGAAGGTGTGCCACTATTCTTTCTGTGCTTAGTGTTATGTAGGTATCCTCTTCTGCATATCCTGTATATTGAGCTACAGAGGTGCAACTCCAGCAATGGAACATCTATCAACCTCCATCTCCTCCAAATTCTGGTGAGACTGCATTGGTCCCTCAAGCCCACCTTTTCACATTTAGCTTCTCCAGCAGCCAGGCTTGTAATCAAACCCAGATCTTCTGGGCTTTTTATATCTATGCCATGGCGCCAGCAAGATCATACTATTAAAACCTATACTACATTATACCACATTTGTCTTTCAGATGATTGAGGAAGTATTTTAGCAATATATATTTTTGTTTGTTTTTTCTTTGTTTTATAGTACAGCTTCTTGAATCATCCAGTTTATTCTAATGATATGCTGAACTGTGGTGCAAATCATTTATGCTGTAAAGTTATTTCCAATGAATTCCACTAAGGTACAGTACTTATTTTATTAGTATTTGTTGCATGAGAAGAACCCTGAGTTATGTGGCTTCTTTGGTAAACAAATGGAGGCTAAATTAATCAAACCCAGGACTTCAGAGACCAGCTCACTAACAGCTCACAACCTTAAACTTATGTGTTGACTCCATCTTGCAACTTAAATTTGCCATTCAGCATTTCGTATTCAGGTCCTGCAGGACCTCCTGTTATTGCTACAAAATCATAATATTTATTTGATTCATTTTCTTGCTAATATGAGTAATATATAATTTAGGGCTGCTACCTTTTCTGATGCTCAACATGGGCAAGTGTACAGAAAAAATAACATTTTGCATTTTCTGTTATGTCTTGTCATATTAAAGTGTTCCAGACATAAAATAGTTTATGCAACCTTTAAATGAAAATTAAAAAATAGTTTTGTTCCAAAATTTCTTGATATTTTCCCTTTTTGCATGTATTTTTTTCCATGGGATACAGCTAACTAAATAGGGACTGGCATTCAAGACAGGTGGTATCCATAAAATTATGGCTGAAAGTGGCCATGAACAAGCCCACCTACTTGACTAACAAATAAACATGATTGCAGAAATTAACACAAAAATCCTGAAAAGTCTAGAATCACATCTTGTACTTCACAGATTTGGTGCAAGTTTAACTTTCATTTTGTTACTGATAAAACGTCCCATAAATCAGCACACATTTTGCACTAGTGCTTTTCTACTTTGTCTACATTACTGTTTAATTCTAATTGCAACCATGTGTTAGAATGTCATAGTAGAGATCAAAATTTCATTATCTCGGAAAAACAATGGGATATACATCTTTCAGACAGATTTTGTTTTTATGCATTTAGCTACAGTAATGACCAATGGAGAGAGACAGAAAACATGTTTGCAGGATTAAAGAGCTGCTGTATAAATATGTTGTGCTCAAACGGTCCTGAAGGTGTCATTTGTACTTTCCGCAAAGCACTCCCTGCGGCACTCTGAAATAATATCCCTCTTGATTTCTAGGCTACTCTATCTAGGAATTAATTGATAATAAAGTAGGTCAATGTTTAGCTGAAGGGAAGAACCACATACTTGTATGAGTCAGTTATCATAAAGGTTGTGAGTACAAATGAGTTATACAGAAAATATGATTCACAGAATACAGCATCAATATTTTTCCTAGAAGACGGCTGTTGCCATTCTGTGTTTTACTGAATGCAATGTGAAACATTCCTCAGATTTTACCAGATTTAGTATTAATAATGTTACAACACACTTAATATTTCTGTAACTGGTGCTAACCCTCAAGAAGAGTTATATAGTATGTGTTTAAACTAATTGCGTTATAATACCAGTGACTAGAAATTCAAATTATAGATTGTGACAGACAGTACAAAATTAATCATGAACTGGAAACATATCTGCTAAAGGGACCTGTGTTATTTTTAAAGAATGTTTACTGCAATATATACAGGCCACATCATAACATAGGGGGATCACTTCTGTTGCTCTGATCGACAGGGTCACAGGAAATTAACTTTCTTGGGTGGTGTAAGCCACGGACCCTTACTGGCTAGGCTTACTTAGGCCCTTGGGCTGATAGCCTAGTACCTACCTATGAACCTATAAAAATCCATGGCAAAGGTGTGGATTATGATGACACTTACTCATGTCTGTCAAGGTTAAATCCATGCCAAAGGTATGGATTATGATGACACTTACTCATGCCTGTCAAGGTTTGGGCATAAGAGCTTATAATTTGTTATACTAGCTGCCGATTTTAACAGAAGTTATTTAGACACCTTGTCTGAGACACACTAGATGTCATCACTTCTATCTGCTGCTGATGAAGCAAGCAAACAGACAAAGTGAAGCTATTAACTCTGTTCCAAGCTCTGCTTACTGCTTCATAGTTTTAAACATTTTCAGAAGGTTGGATACTGCTTAGAGTTCAGATTATATTTCTTTATATTAACTGCTGATTTCCAGCCATCTTGTGCATGTACTGTCCTAATGAAATGGATCTTCAACGCTATTTAAATATGTGGCATTATTATTTTGCTAGGTGTTGCTTTGCACACACAGTGATTTGCTAATAGAACCAAGTATGCAGCTGTTCTCTCCATTAACTCCATGTCCTTGCCTTTATCAAGTAACAGGTAGATAATATACATGCTTCTTCCCTCACCCTCAAATCACAGTCATGCTCTAGTATGGCTCAGGATGCGAAGGTCCCTTATTGCCTAAACTATACTGCTGATGATTACCTCTAAATGTTGGAATAGGCAGACAACTAGAGTTAGCTGGTATGTCCAGTATTCATCACATCATATTGTTGTTTGGAAACAATGTGCACATTATCTCATTTACAGATATTTCCTTCAATGGATTTTTTGTCTCATTTGTATAGGATGTCACATACAACTCTCCTCAAGTTATATACTTGCTGGTGGCAGGTCCTACAACATCTACTGTTCCACAGATACTCCCTTCTTATTTTTACAATTGTTGATTGGGCAAAGTAATTAAGGTGGTTATTCTGTTCTAGAAAGCACTAACATGAATTCTGTCAATTAGTATAGTTATGCCAGTCTATTAAAATATGACAAGATGCACATATTCCTATTGCTTAAAGTATACTATACAATGACAGGTCATTAACATTCAAAAACTTGCACGCCAATTGGTCAGCTCAAGCAGAGTGCCCATTGTAAACTGAGAATATACCAGGAGAAAAAAGTCTGGTTGCCCAGACTTTCTTCTATTAATATACACCAGGGCTTTGCAGTTTTCTTGAGCTAAGAGGTCAATACATAAGTACGGAAGGCAAAGAAAATACAAGAAAAATCACGTACGTTACACAAAACTAAAGAAATGTACCTGATTTTACCAAAGAAAAGACAAGTAAAATCACGTACGCTACACAAAACTAAAGAAATGTACGTGATTTTATTTGTACTTTTGCTTGCTCTCATATCTCTAAACTGTCCAAATTTCACAGTTTCTTAACAAAAAGGGAAGCAACAGAAATCTTTCCATCTCTGTTGCTTGCTTTCAAAAGCACTGATGTACTGTGTAAGTGTGGGAATGTAAGTCCCATATACAGTAAATCAACAAAGCCACAGGATACAGAACAACAAAGAACACCACTGCACCGTTATACGAAGACATTATTTAAGAAAAGTAAGTATTTTTTTCTTAAATAATGTCACTGTATAATTGCAATGACCAACTCCTGGGTGTGATATATTGAAGAGTTGCCCATGGTTGCCTTTGTTGAATCACTTGGGCTTTACCCTCATGATTAAACCACAGCAACTGTGGATAAATCTTCAATATAACACACCAAGCATTGGTTATTGCTATAATGTACATTTGTCTGTCCTCAATCCTATGCTAAAACAAATGATATTTGCTTATCTCTATATTGGCCAGTGAATATTTTATTTTAAATGCAAACCTAATAACTTGTTTAGTCATTTGTTTTTGGATGAATAAATATGGGATTGCCACATCTTTCTGTTGTGTGTAAGTCTTCTTTCTATGGAATTTTTCATCTTCTGAAGAGGTATAAAAAAAATCCAGTATATGTTTTATTGTCCTTAATGTGCTGCGATTAGCTCTAGCTAATGTGGGGTGACTGGCAGTTGATATTTGACTGGGCAGAGAAAGTGGAAGCATCTGTTACAGGACAAGTGCATCCAGCCCGAGGATGGGAGCCCAAGACCATGAAGAGGTGTGCTGTCAAAATGTGAAGGTGCAAAGGATGGATTGATGAGAATGGAAATGTATGATGTCACCCTCCACTCATCTATCCCTTCCTACAAAAAAAATCATGAAGATGGAGGCAGGCAGCTATAAAGAATTCAGACATGACAGCACTTTTCAGAAAATATGAATTGATTGCTCAGTGAAACATGGGATGGGGACAGTGAGAAGATAAGGTGAACAAAAGGAAATGAAATTCCTTTACTGAAGAGATGCAAAAGAAGTGTGAAGAGTTAAAGATTAGCAGGGTTAAGCTAACTGGGTTGAGGAGCAGGACTTGACTCTGATGCACTAATCAAACAATAATAATGAGCTGTGGTGATATATTTCAGAACCTGGATATTTTCAACATGAGAAGAGACAGCTGCAAATAGCACATAATGAGAACTTAGAATGATATTGAAATTAGGCAGTAAGCAGTATGACAGGAGAAGACAAAGCAAGGAAATTGTTGCATTGTGGGAAGAAGCAGCCAATGACAGTGAAAGGGGAAGAGTGACCAGAAGATTAGCAGTCGAAGAGCTGCACATCATGGGTTGTTACAAATAAAGAACGGTGAGCTGCTACATGCAGGTGGTATAAGAGATATCACTTCACAAATTGAAAGCTACAAGGAGAAACTACTTGTTAACATAATTTAGAATTTCTCAGCTGGGTGGCATAATTTGAGTATTGGTATGATACATGCCCAATAAGTCTCACAATGGTTTTATTTTAGCCTAGGAGATTAGTTTGGGATTATCAGTGGGAACAATCATTTAATAAAGGAAAATATGGTACTCGAAGTGAGGAAATGGCAGATATGAGAGGTAGGCTGGATCCTGATATTATAGTTTTCAGCCTAATGGTTTTCAGCTTTCAGTGATAATATGGTATAGGGCTGAACTGCCTAAAGCCAGTAAGGAAATAGCACAGAGTTTTGAGGTGTTAGAGAGACATGTAGGGAAAAGTAATATCTTTCGGCTTTTCTCGGTTAGGGGTCACCACAGCGAAACTCCGGTCCGCTCATGATTGGCAGTGGATTTTTACAGTGCCAAGTTGCCAGCTGGACACTCACCCTTCAAGGAAGGCACACCCATTCATGCACGCACTTACCTGCATGTCTTTAAACATCAATCGACCACAGGGAGGACATGCAGACTCCACACAAAAGACGCTCCAGCCGAGAATCAAACTGGAAAATATCTTGCTGTGAGGCGACAATGCTAACCGCTGCACCACCACGGCACTTGGAGAGACATGTAGGTAACAACCATTTTAAAAGCATTAAGATCATGAGGAAGTTTAACAGGATAGAGTCAGTTGTGGTATCATTGCAGTAGATTTAAGTCAAGAAATGGAGGGGAGCAGCATTTATGACAGGGTACATAATTGTCAGAATAGAGGATGGATTGAAAAGAGAAAAACTGATCTGCTATAATGTCGATCAAGATATGGAGTTGCAGGTTTGAGAGGTGGTAGTGAATAAAATGAGGTAAATTAATATTGTAACACTGGGAGTGAAAAACTGGGATTTTTTAATTGATACGGTCACATTAAATAAGCTCAGAAAATTAATTGAGCTCTTTTCTGGAGAATGAAAGAAAGAGATGGAGGAAGGTGCCATGGAGTGTCTGCAGTAGATTTTACAGATATACTGTGACAGATAAAAGAATGCTTGGGGAACGGTAGTACATACTTATGCATTCACAGATAACTGGGATAGAAATGAAAGGGTTGAAATTTGTAGATATGATGAAACTGCCTCGTGGAGAACAGGCAATTTTTATTTTCAGTGAAGGTAGAAGAACAGCCATGTAGTCTTTTGTTTTCCTCATGACAAAGGAAAGTAAAGAGAATAAGGACAAGTGCTTGTTAAATCATGCACACGTAGCTTTGAAAAAGGAGGCGGAGCAAGAAATGGTAATTGCAGAGAAAGATGAAATAAAGGACAAGTGGAATCTCATAGAGATGGCAAACAAGGTTAGAGATTGGACCAAAGAAGTTGAGATAACTGAGCAAAAAAGTGACTGATGGGAAGATTTAAACTTTGAGAAGAAGGGGTTGGTTAAGACAGGAAAAACTCACAGTTGCAGAAGACAGAAGGATCTAGGAAAGCAGCTGAGAAATGCTAAGCCTAGAGGGTGCAGACAGTCTGTGTAGAATAGGGAGGAATAAAATTATAATCCTATCATGTACATTGACACATGAATCAGAGAGGTGGGGCTAATAAGATGTGGGGAGGAGATTAACTATCAGGAAGAAAGGCACAGATGGGGATGGCACTGGCTGAAAAACTGAAATAGTTATTACCATGTGTAAGGACTTTTGGTAAAGAATAAAAGTGGGACATATGCACAAAAATGCTGGGGTATAGTTGAAGCCTGTAAAAAAATACTTTTTTTATGGGTTGCATACTGAAAGAAATTGAATGGGATCATAGAGGGGGGAGTGATGGCCTAGGAATGAGAGGGCCAGCTAAAGAAAAGTGAGATGATGGTTAGTTAAACAGTAAACAATGACTTCTTAAGAAAGAAATGAAGGGGGGAGGTTTAGATAGGTAGATTTCTACAAGAACACTCTTAGTGATGTTTTGGTGAAATTAATGGTACAAACAACATACCATGCACAAGAGTGGAGAAGGATAAATAAATCAATGTATAATGTCCTGAATACAGGTGTTGTTGAAGGGTAAATAATGCAGAGAACAGGTATTTACATTTAGACCAATTTAAAATAAGGTGGGCAATTGCATACACTCTGTAATCAAATGCTCCTATGTCTGTATGCTTCCTGCCTTGCCATATTTTATCTCACAAATCCAAGGATTCCCTTTATTTGTCTGTATAGGCCCAATGGAACAGGTGAAAGTATCTCAGTGTTAATAAGGAGTGAATTAAAATGTGTTTTATTGATAAATAAAGTGGCATATATAAAAAAATGACATCAAACACTTGCCAGTAAAACATTAGATGTAATACTTGTACTATCGATGTCAATAAAGAAAATTAAAATTTCCTTACAACCTATCTAGAGTTAAACATTGGAAAAAATACTTTTCTGTTACACATTGATACAAGAAATATGTACTCAGCATTGTTATCAGATTAGATAAATAAAAATAATTTGCAAAGTTAATACAGAATCCTTCTTGTAAAACATCTTTGCTGTTGTACTAGCAAACGTTAATACCTTCTATTTGCTAGTTGTAATTTTCTCATCACTGGACACTGATCTTGCGGCATTAATTTAAAATAAAGAGCTGCATATAAAGTGCTGTGTAGCATAACAACTTTTTTTTACTCTCCCAATGGGAGCTGTACTGTAATAAGTGGATTGCAGTGGAATATGGAATGGGAAATGTACATGTAATCAAGCAAATCAGACTTTTTGTAATGTATAATGCCATTAACCAATGCTGTTAAAATCTTACACCTTTATGACAGATGTAAACTGGAAATCAAAGACATCCTTTCAGTAATTTGCATAACAGGAAAATGATACTACCTGCTTTCAGAAAAAAATCTAAGCTCTTAAAACAAATCAAGATTAAATGGGGCTCAGACACCCCTTTCTTTTCACATATTCTTGACTATATAAGAGCAAAAAAGAATAAGAGCAGCAAAGGATTCATGATTCATAAATAATGAGAGCTTTTTCAGGCACATCATATAGGAAAACTTGCAGTGCTACTTTTTAGACACTTGAATGAATCATTCATAATTCATGTAAGAACAAGATGTAAAATATTTCATATTAATTCATATAAGAAAATAGCAGTGAGAAGTTAAGTAATGTCTTCCCCTAGTATCAAAGAGTGAGAAATGTGTGTTCCAAAGAAATTTAAAACTATCAGCCTCTAACCTGCATTTTCTGTAAATGTCTTTACTGGATGATGGTGGAACTAATCCTTAAAGATACAGGTGGCCTGCTACTAAAATATATGGAGTAGTAAAGATCTCCAAAGTGTTGATCTTGCTTATTCAATCTGGAGTTATCCTTTAAAGATGCAACATTTACTTGTAATATAGACCTAAAGAGTTCAAACTTCATATTAAGACCTTGTTAATGACCTTGTCATAATTGTCTATTACACATATTATCAATATGTTACCTAGCTTAATGGTCATGCTCATATGTTGAAACGGGTATGCAGATCAGAATGCCACACTATTTATCATGTGCTAGTAAAGTAACCAAAGAGCATTCAAAAGAAGTCTCATTCACTCCATTGTAGGCATAGCGGCAGGTAAGAAATGATTTGTAACATACAAAGATGACTGCAGCCTAGGGAATATTGTAACCTTGACAAATGATGCAAATTTTCTGTAAAATAAGTCGGGTGAAATACAATCACATGCAGTCATATTAACCTCGAGCTTAAAGTTAACAAGTTCAGCTTTGTTAAATTTTGAAAATGTAGACACTTTAATTGCAGCATTAATGGTTATGCACTTAAAGTAAACAATGTAATTAAAATAGATTATGTTTTGTCTAGAATGTAGCAAATACTCAGTAATATACCTCTTATTAAACGGCATGCCTTGTAATTTCCCTGTGGTCACTGTTCCTTTATATTCTTCAGTGTTCCTTTATATTACGGATTACAGTATCACATTATACAGGTTTAAGCATTGTCACTTAATAGAACCAGAAATTATGAAAATATTCTACCTGGAAAATTCTAGGGAAATGATAATATGATCTATTCGAAAAGACACCATAAATTATTACTGATCTTTGATAATCTAAGGTTTCTCATAGGTGATTCGTGATTCAATGTTTATCATATAAAGCCACGTTTAATCTAGCCTTTTGTTTTAAATCTGTTTGGAACACACAGCAGGTGATAACGAAATAAGAATAAATAACACAAAGAAGGAAAGATACATCACTCAAAGACTACTAATACTGTAATATGAAATAAGGTAAAAATAAAATATTGGCTCGAGTTTGTTGTAATGGGGTTTAACAGAAATACTGGCACACACACAGATTATATATATATATATATATATATATATATATATATATATATATATATATATATATATATATATGT
Organism: Protopterus annectens; assembly: GCF_019279795.1. Lineage (NCBI taxonomy): Eukaryota > Metazoa > Chordata > Ceratodontiformes > Protopteridae > Protopterus > Protopterus annectens. Next base: position 897,845,785 of record NC_056737.1, read on the forward strand.
ATAATAAAATATGTCTATACGCAGGTGTGTGTGTGTGTGTGTGTGTGTGTGTATATATATATATATATATATATATATATATATATATATATATATATATATATATATATATATATATATATATATATATATATATATATATATATATATATATATATATATATATATATATATATATATATATATATATATATATATATATATCTACATCTATATATACATATATAATATATATGTATATATATATATATATATATATATATATATATATATATACATATATAATATATATGTATAAATATATATATATATATATATAGACAGATAGATAGATAGATATGGGTCTACTTTGTTTCATTTAATCTCATTTCACTGAAGTTCATTTCACCCCGACCACTTCACTGAAAACAGAAATTACTGAAAACTCATTTCACTGAATCTCATTTCACTGGACTGAACTTAGTATATATGGCACTGTGTAGAGTACTGTAAGGCAAGTAAAAGGTATATGCCCTTTTCCCCACTGTAGTGTGATCCTGGAGTTAGTATATGTTAAATAAAATCTAGAATTCAATACACAGGAGGTTCAGATTCAAAAGTTTACTAGTGTACACCAGGAGGCAAAAAACGTACAAGTACAGAATTTTGTCTAACATGAAACAGGAAGCACACAATTTTATATAAGTTTAACATTCAAGCTGTTCCCACCTTACTGACATGGTATGTCACAGGACATCTACATCACTTTAGCTTACAGTCCTCTATTCATAAAAACTGCTGATGCTGTATATTTTAAAAAAGTTTTCCTCTGGCAACAATACGGCCTTGCTATCCACCTGGTCAGACATAATGTCTTTCTGTAAAGTTACTTCTTCAAGGTTTCATATCTGTTCGAATACAATAGCAGATTCAGTCTTTTAATACACATCTTTGTTCTTTGTTACACTTTCCTACCAGCTGCGTGCTATCTCAGTAACACATATACAAGGCCAAATCATCCCAGCAGGAAAGAGCAGAAGATTTAATTATTTCACACATTTAATTTCCTGACCCAGCAGATAATCACTTGTGAAAAGCATAAACATTAAAACTTGCTAAGCTAGCATCTGCCAGGGTCAAAGGTCAGCTTGCTTCAAACCACACTGCAGTTTCAAAACTACTTACATTTACACATAACTTAATCCTCTCTGCTATATGATTAATAGAATAAAATGCATTATATACTACTTTGCTTTTAAACTAGCATTTCTCATATATTCAAATATACATTTTTCTAACATTTCCCCCCCTATTAATACTTTTTATTCTATTTTGAAGTATGCATATTGTCATTTCATCTCCTAACCTTTTCCACTTAGGATTTTCAGCTAGGTGAGTCATTCAATCTATACTTCAGAAAAAATGTCATCTGAGATCAATTTTTCAATCTCAATATCTTGGTACAAAGTTTCAGTAACAGATACATCAATAAAATCTTTGATTAATCTTTTCATGCAGGGAATTCCACAGCAGACACATGCTCCTATTAGGAGTATACCCACACAAATGGCAATCAAAATATTCATTAGGATGGAACCCCACCCCCCAAATAGATTTTGGAAGAAGTCCGTCAGTGGGTTTGGGTCTGGTTCAGTCATGGCTGATACTTGCTGAATTACCTCTAGGTGATTATTAATTTCATGCCTGTTATCTGGTATATACGCACAGAATTCTTCTTTGATAAATGCGCATGTACCACCTCTCGCCACTAGGGTGAAGTCAAGAGCCATTCGATTTTGTAGCACAACAGTTCTCATTGCATTCATTTCATCAGCCACCAGTTCTAGGGCAGAAAAAGTTGCATTACTCATTACTTCGAGAAGTTGTGACAACGTCCTCAGCTCCCAGATCAATTTGACTGCTCCATAGACTGGGAATATTCCTGTCCAAGATATAACACTGTCACTCAAGCCCATATGAGTCAATTTGCTTTTGTCTTTCACAGTATTGTGATCTTTCCAGCCAGCTTCGATTTTTCCAACTGGATTCACAGGTTTTTCAACTGGACCTTCGGGTTTTTGAGCTGCTTCTCTCACGTTTCGTATCTTACCCAAAGGTAATTCTGCAGTATGTCTTATTGCCGGAACCAAATAACCCAAAAAACAACTGCCGGACCAATTCTCAGGTAACCATTTATATGCCTTTTTCCCACAAATAAAATAACAGTTTTCTACTTTAGTACTAATACGCATCAGCCCTGCATGAAACATTTTCTGATCTATAACTGACAATTGTTTAAACAAAACTGGATTCTTGCGAATGTCATTCATGGTTGTTTTCAATGAGTTCAAATATGAGTCATAATTAGTATTGCAAAAAGTATTGCCATTACTATTCTTAATATAACATCGGTAAGATATGGTTATATTACAATTGCTCCAGCCCACCTGAAGGGTATAATTTTTATAAAAACATACAATTCCATTTTGTGTGACAGGTAAAAATAAAGCTATTTTGTCCTGTGATCACACAGTTCCTGTATCGAAGAGTAAATTCTCCCAAGTCTCATTTATCCCCAAAGGGACAGCGGACATTATCAGTCCTCCATATGCTGTTGGTATAGCTGTACAAACCCAGCAATTTGAAATGTTCATAGTCTCTGCATATACACGTTTCATGGCTAGGTATGTGTTAAAATTTGGATGCCAGTCTATAGACATTTCATCACGCCTTCTCACTTTCACTTGTGTGGTTGTGTGTAGGATAAACCACAACAAGAGGAAAATTGTCAGTTACAGTCAATAAATGTATACTCAACAAAATGATTATGCAACATCTCTGGGGTTGATCTAAATTTCTATTCACTTTGTTTTTGGCCATCTCGGTCTGGTTGTGTATCAGTCACAAAGTTTTTATCAAGTTGAAAGTTCTTTACCGGTTTGCAGTGTGTCAAATGAACCAAAGACGTCCTCTCGGCCACTCTAACTGCAGTAGGTGTTGCCAACAGAACCCGGTACGGTCCTTCCCACTTTGGACTCGCCCAATTCTTCCTTTTCGTCACTTTCAGCCACACAAATGTCCCCGGGGCCAAGACTGCTTCCACCGGTCTGGTCTGTTCCTTATCTGAAAAAGAGTTAAACTGCAAAACAGATTTATTTGTTAACAGTTTCCTCATATAACTAGCTAATGAACTGTCAGCCTCTTGCTCTGCAGGCATGAGAGCTTTCCACTGAGGCACATAATATGCTCTCCCAAAAACCATTTCAAAGGGAGTCAAACCCTTTACATTTGGAACCATTCTCATAACGAGCAGTGCCAAAGGCAGACAGTGTATCCAATTCTTTTGGGTTTCCTCAACTAGCTTCCTAAGCTTATTTTTGAGGGTACCATTGTACCTTTCCACCAGTCCTGCTGACTGTGGGTGGTAAGCACAATGGTTCTTTAAGGAGATACCAAAAAATCTCCCAAGTTGCTGGATTGTCTGGTTTACAAAATGTGTGCCGTTGTCACTATAAATCCTTTCTGGAATGCCAAATCTAGGGATTACTTCTTTTATCAGGGCTTTCGCCACTGTTGCTGCATCTGGGTTTTTGGTTGGAAAAGCTTCTACCCATTTGGAAAACATGTCTACAATAACTAAACAAAACTTTTTCCCTTCACATTTATTCAATTCTATGAAATCCATACAAATAGTATGGAATGGATATGGTGGTATAGGAAAACTTCCTTGCTTGGTTTTAAATGCCCCTTGTGTATGGTGCTTGCTACAAGTATGACAAGCTGCACAAAATTTTTCTGTGTAATTTGTGAATCCGTATGTTTGGAATATTCGGTTTACTAACTGTACCATCCCCCCTTTTGAGACATGGCACTACCCATGTTTCAACAAAGCTGCATATCTAAATAAATTAGACGGCAATATTGGTTTTCTCTCTTTGGAAATGTACAGTCCATTCTCAAGAATTGCACCTCGTTTTACCCATTTTTGTTTTTCTGCTTTTGTAGTAAGCATCTGCATTGTTTTTAACATGTCTAAATCTAAAATCTCAGAGGGTTGTAATTCCTCATTCAAAAGTAAAGTTTCTGAGTCTAGGCTGCTTGCTTTGCAGCTGCATCAGCTTGTGCATTGCCTTTTGAAATCTTATCCTGTTGTTTTGTATGAGCTACACATTTACAAATAGCTACTTTGGTAGGTAACTGAATAGATTCTAATAACTCCAAAATAAATTGCGCATGATTAATAGGTTTTCCACTAGATGTTATCATTCCTCTATTTTTCCATTGTTGCGCAAATACATGCACTGTAGAAAAAGCATACTGACTATCAGTATATATGTTTACACACTTGATTTTTGCTAAAGTACATGCCTGTGTCAAAGTTATCAATTCTGCTGCTTGTGCAGATAAGTTATGTGGTAAGGATTGGGCTTCTAGAATTTCAGTGTCTGTAACTACTGCATAACCCACCAGATTTTTTCCTGTAGGACCCCTTCTGCATGAGCCGTCCACGTAATATGTCACCTTGGCATTATCTAAGGGCATATCTGTGAGATCTTGTCTAGGTAAAGCTAACTGTTCAATTTCCTGCAGGCAGCTGTGTGGTGCGCCATCCGCAGGAGTTGGAAGTAATGTTGATGGATTTAATGTCGTACATCGTTCAATTGTCATATGAGGTTGGCTCAGCAGTATAGTCATACATGAAAGGTGTCTAGCAGGAGAAAGGTATGCCACTTTTTCTTGCAGTAAAATTATTGCAACTGCATGAGGCACTCTCAGTGTGAGAGGGTGGAATAACACCACTGAGGCCGAAGCCTGTACTGCCATTGCAGCTGCAACTACTGCTTGTACACAGTGAGGCAAAGATCGCGCCACTGCGTCTATCTGCGATGAATAGTAGGCTATGGGGCATTGCTTGTCCCCATGTTGTTGCATCAATACTGACGTCATATATCCTTGTTTGCAATCTATGGTCTGAAAGAACCATTTGTGATAATTTGGAAGTCCTAAAACTAATGAAGAAGCTGTCAACTGCTTCAACCTGCAGAAAGCCGTTTCTGCTTCAGGTGTCCATTGTAAAATATCTTGTGCTGCCATTGGTGTCTTATATATCAAGTCAGTCAGTGGAGCAGATTCCAAAGCATAATTTGGTATTCAGCTCCGACAGAAATTAGTTGTACCCAAGAAAGACATCATTTCCTTCTTGGTTGCTGGTTTGGGTGCTTGCAAAATTGCTGTTTTTCTTTCCTCATCTAATATTCTACCTTCATTGGATATTACATATCCTAGGTATCTAACTTGTTTTCTCCAAAGTTGTAACTTACTTTTGTTTACTTTGTGTCCTTGTGTTGCTAAAAATTTCAATAACGCCACAGTATCTTCCCTGCATTGTTGCTGGGTGGGGGCTGCTAGCAAGATGTCATCTACATAAAGTAGAATTTGACTACCTCCTGGTGGGGTAAACCCTGCCAGGTTGCTAGCCATTTCTTGTGCAAATATTGTTGGACTCTCACAACATCCCTGTGGTAGTCGAGTATATGTATACCTTTAACCCTGAAATGTAAATGCAAACCAATATTGACTATCAGGATGTATAGGTATCGAGAAGAAAACATTGCTGATATCTACCACAGAGAAATACTTCTGTTGTGGTTTTAAATCATTTAACAAAGTATGTGGGTCTGGCACCGTAGGTGCTCTAGGTATTACTGCATTATTTACAGCTTGTAAATCTTGTACCATCCGCCATTCCCCATTTGCTTTTTTAACAGGAAATAGGGGTGTATTACATGGTGAATCAAGAGATTCTACCAGTACTCCCTCTTTGAGTAATGCTGCTATTATAGGCTTAATTCCTATTTCTGCATCCTTTCTCAAAGGGTATTGTCTTTTCTGTGGTCTAAAAGCTGACTTTGGGGTAATTGTAACTGGTCCTGCTGTTCGAATAAGTCTTACATCTGACTTGCCTGTTGACCAAAGAGTTGCTGGAATTTCACATAAGGCCTTTTCTTCTTCTTCTAATAAAAATGCTAATCAGCTGTCCTCGCTAGATTGCAAGTGTACAGCTGGATGTGTCTGTGTCAACCAATTCAGTTTTTGTTTTTGTATCCCTTGTTCTGATAGTTCTAAATCAGTCTGTTTCTCCCATCTTGTTACTTTTTCTCCTAAATCTGCCCATTTTACACTTTTGTTCTTTGTCAAGCTGACGTGGTAATCAATTTGATCTATATAATGCAAGGAATTCTTGAGGTAATGAACAGCTGACTACACTGTTCCCCTCAGTATCCCAGTACAAAGTATGCAATACTAGTCTAGTTGCATGATTTCAGAACAATTCTTGCTCATACTCTCTATCAGGTCCTGGTGTAGTACAGTAGTATAGAGTACAGTGTAACAAATGCTGTCGATCAGTGTCGAGGGAGGGGGCTTTACTGATGGCTACGTTCATCAGTTCCTCGGTTACTGCCCCTGGACCAGTCGTGACTAGGTCCTGGCTATACCAGTAAAAAGTTTTACCCTCCGATCGCACTACAAAGGTATCCATTTGTCTCTGTGCCTCCATACCTTGTACAGTTGGAACTACTGCTATGCCAAATATCTGCATAAGGTCCCTGCCCAATAGGTTTACTGGACACTTTGCAGAAACAACAATTTTACTTCTCTGGGTCATACCTGAAACAGGGTCAGTTATTGCTATATCATGGGAAAGTGGTTCCCTGTATAGCTGTCCATTTGCTGCTTTTACTAGTATATAATCAGGTGATTCGGAATGTTCTGGTAACTTGGAGGGGTGTATCAAAGTCTGTGATGCTCCTGAGTCACATAGGAATTTGACTTCCCTTCTCGCCACCAGAAGTGTAACTTCCGGTTTCGTATCTGCTAAGTAGAGCTCTAAGCTCAATAATGCTAAGTCCAAAATTTCACTTTCTTCATCCTCCATATTTACTTGCACTTCCTCTACTCATTCTATCACATTTACATTTGTTTTCTGTTTATTAACTTTTCTTGATGATTTCTGACTTTCACATGATGTATCTTCACTATCATATAGTCAGTCCTTATCTCCCTTATCTTCTGAAATTACCTTTTTGTTTTGCTTGCAATCCCTTGCTAGATGTCCCTTTTTTCTGCACTTGAAGCACTCACCTCTCTTTTTCCTCTCTTCAAAATCTTCTGATCGTTTGTCAGACTGTTTGTTTCCCCGGGCATTTTTCTTGCCCTTTTTACCTGACTGTAATACAAACACTTCAGCTCCGTCTTCAGCAGTGAAGACTTGCGCCTTCTTTTTCTTTTTACTATTAAAATGTCTTTCAGCATTTCTAGCATATTCAAGTAAGGCTTGTAGCCTCCCTGTTTGATGGTCTATCATATGCTTCGTAATGAAGCTACTAATAGGTGCAATGCAACCTTTCAAAAATGCATTTTTCAATTGCTGTTCATACGGGGAATAATTTGTTTGGTTTTCAGGAACCAACATACCGCTATGATTATTAAAACATTCCGATAATCTAGCATAATACCCATCTATTGTCTCATTTTCCTGTTGTATGCATTGATTAATGCAAGTCCAGTCTGCTCTAGGTTTCCATTTCTCAGAGATTCGGTCTGTTAGACCTTTCACTCTGTTGTCTAACTCTGCGTCACTATGTGGGAGTGGTTTAAGCTCTGCATTATGAGGATTCCAGGTGCCACAAATCATGTGCCAATCTGGACCCATAATTTGTCTTACTACTTTTTCTACTTCTTCCCCATTCAAGTGGTAACTCAATCTCATGCCTTGTAAATCTTCTAAAAATTTCGTAAAATTAATTTTCGGATGGGGGATTCCCTCAGTAGCTTTCCGGATATCCTCTGGTGTCCATGGTCTAAATACTAAGAGTGTTGGGTTTTGCCCTTCCTGTCCTGCCTGAGGATTTGGAACTTCTATAAGTGGGCATATTTCTTCCTCACTCTCATACTGTAGGTTTCCTCTATTTGATATGAGTCTGTGTCCCTATGTGTTTTACGTGTTCGGGACCTAGTTTCAATAGGATCTCTAACAAATGGTTGCAGTCTTGCTGAAACTTCAGGATAACGCAGAGGCGGACCAGCCTGTCCACTCGATTCATATCCTGAAAAAGGTAAGGGAGGGGGCAAGGGAGGAGGAGGGGGAGCTGTCGCTATTACCAAGTTATTATCCTCTTTATCTAAAAATAATGTTTTTGAATTTTTCAGCTTGTGTTCTCTACGATTTGCTTCCTCAATCCACCTGTGTGCCTGAGGAATGCCTAATCGGCATTGCTTTTTTGCCTGACTTCCTGCGTCAGATTTAAGCTGTTTAAGGAGTTTAACTAGTGAAGTTTTATCTAGTTTACCATCAAATTCATATTTGTGAACCCATTTTGTATAATACCTAACATTATCAGAATGTTGTAATTGCATGTATTTTGCGTCTTCGGTTAGGGGCGGATCTCGCGATGTTTTAGTGCACTGATTTCCCATGGCAAAGAAAATGTTACGTAACCCTTTTTATCACGTGATATCAAATTCTTAGTTCCTGTTCACAGATTATCTAGAATAACTGCCTACCTTATTCTGTTACCCTGATCTATGACCAAATATACAGTATTTCCTTTTGTCCCTGATCTGCAAAACAAATCTTGACAACAATATACTGTAACCTAGTCCATGATCTAAAACAGAAAAAAGGCAAATTCTTCCTACCTGAGCCTCCAGTATTGAATCGTCCAATATCCTCTCTTTGGCCACAGATCAGAAAGTGGCCAGCCTCTTTAAACGACAATTCAGTAGGAGGTCTTTTCACCCAAGAAGAACCGTTTCGGTAACTTCTCCTGCGCATTCGACCACCGGTAGACTCTGATCTGCAGCTGTCCGAGGGAATTCCGGCTAAGAAGGACCAAACTGTTAAATAAAATCAAGAATTCAATACACAGGAGGTTCAGATTCAAAAGTTTACTAGTGTACACCAGGAGGCAAAAAACATACAAGTACAGAATTTTGTCTAACATGAAACAGGAAGCACACAATTTTATATAGGTTTAACATTCAAGCTGTGCCCACCTTACTGACGTGGTATGTCACAGGGCATCTACATCACTTTAGCTTACAGTCCTCTATTCATAAAAACTGCTGATGCTGTATATTTTAAAAAAAGTTTTGCTCTGGTAACAATACGGCCTTGCTATCCACCTGGTCAGACATAATGTCTTTCTGTAAAGTTACTTCTTCAAGGTTTCATATCAGTTCGAATACAATAGCAGATTCAGTCCTTTAATACACATCTTTGTTCTCTGTTACACTTTCCTCCCAGCTGCGTGCTATCTCAGTAACACATATACAAGGCCAAATCATCCCAGCAGGAAAGAGCAGAAGATTTCATTATTTCACACATTTAATTTCCTGACCCAGCAGATAATCACTTGTGAAAAGCATAAACATTAAAAATTGCTAAGCTAGCATCTGCCAGGGTCGAAGGTCAGCTTGCTTCAAGCCACACTGACAAAACTACTTACATTTACACATAACTTAATCCTCTCTGCTATATGATTAATAGAATAAAATGCATTATATACTACTTTGCTTTTAAACTAGCATTTCTCATATATTCAAATACACATTTTTCTAACAGTATATATAGTTAGGAGTGGTGGGGGGGCACAGCCCCCAAATTGGGGGTGGGGCATAGCTCCCTACCTTGTTTGCTTTATATTGCATTTTACCAAAAACTTTAAAACAATACATTTTAAGCAATAGACATGCATAGTTGCAACACCAATGATTAACTCTATCCAGAATCAGACTAAGTAAGGGGTTGTGCCCCCTACACACCCCCTAACTATATGGATTCACTTTATATCCTTAAAATACTGAAAAGTCGAAATTCAGTATTTCAAAGCTATAAAGTTGAATCTTTAAAACAGAAAACTCAGAAGTGCGAAATTCAAAATCTCGCACACTGGAGATTTTGAATTTCACACTACTACTGCACACACACAAACCATCATCCCCACAGACAAACACAAGCTCACTACTACATAAAAGCAGGGGGGCAAGTGCCCCCTGGACCCCCACACCCCCACTTAAATATTCTAACTCCAAGGTTGCACTACACACAAACATCCACACAACACCACCACAAAAGCTACATTCTTCTCAGACACACACATCACAGCAGCAAAACACACTAACACACACCACAGCCCCTACCCAAATCCCTTAACATACACACATACACTTATCTGAATCTGTAACCACAGCGGAACCTCAGAAGCATGAAAATCAAAACCTCCGGTATTTAGAGGTTTTGAATTTTGCACTTCTGGCCTTTTGCTCTTTTCAGGATTCCACTTTATGGGCTCGAAATACTGAATTTCAACATTTTAGTATTTCAAGCTTCTAAAGTGAGTCCAACTATATATACTACTCCAGGATTGCACACCACTGGGGAAAAGGGCATATACCTTCTGTTTGCCTTATAGTATGCTACACGGTGCCATATATATATATACTAACTACTGTTGAGTGAAATTAAATTCAGTGAAATGAGATTCAACAAAACAAAGTAGACCCATATATATATATATATATATATATATATATATATATATATATATATATATGTGTGTGTGTGTGTGTGTGTGTGTGTGTGTGTGTTTGTGTAGATATAGATATATAGCTAGAAATATAGATATAGATAAATACATATAACAGAAAGTATGACTGTGTAAGGCAGTCAAGCTTCTATAAGACTATATACCGCAGTCTTGACCCCACAAGCTATAATTCTGTTTATCAGCTTAAAACAGTGAAATGGAGGTTGGAAGAATAAATTATGGTGAGTTGTTAAGGTATGTGAAGATTCAGTTGCAGAATGATAGAAAGGAGGGTTGCTATCTCTCACTGTCACACTGTCACTGTTTTACTAGTGATTAAAAAGCATTCACCTTACTGGTAAAAGAGGTGATGTACTGGGAATATTTATATGGATGATGGTTTCTTTATGTCAGGAATGACCAGATGTCTTGGATGCTGGAAGCATAAGAAATGTTTCCCAAACTACTCTAGAACTTGAGTTTTGGGTGGACATTTGAGACAGTAAGTTAAAAAGTTTCTGATAGGAAAAATATGATGACTCAGGGTCTTCAAGATGAATATGTTGGCTTTTGGTTTGGTCCCTGGCCATGGTCCACAGTGCATCTAGATAAAGAAATAGTAACAGTTATAATACTTTAAAGAACATGTGAAATATTTATTGACTGTTAACACCAGAGAGTAAAAACATTGTAGATAAAGGTGTTATAGTTCCTGTAGTTCAATGTTTACTTGAATATGTTTTGTTATTTACTTCACTTGGATCTTTATCAACATGATATCACATTCTTATAAAAGCTCTATATTCTGTACATGACAGTAAACAAAATGTGGTGCCTTTTGGTTTAGCATTCCAGATAGCAAGATCAGTAAATTACCTTACAAAATAGCAAATATGCTTCCTATGATATAAAATATGTTTATACCTTCAGCTTCTTTTATATTTACATTATTACAATACAAATGTTGCCCATTTCTTGAATATTCCATAAATGTTAATTTGAACACTTGGCTTATTCATTACTCATTTCCTGAAAATCTGAGTTTAATCTAAACTCAAAATATTCTCTGCAATACTTTACTAGAGCCTTCTTTTTCTAGGCACCAAAGTTATGGAATTTATTTCCATTACTTGAAAGACTGTATTATCTCGTCCTTCTCACTTCAACAATAATCACTAAGGACATGAAAAAATCCAGAATATCTGTAATTGTAGGAAATAACATTAGCTTCATTTTACTTATCCAATTCCATTTATTTCATTTTTTTTTTAAATTGGTTTTAATATAATAGATAAAAAATTATAAAAACAAATAGCTGTTTACATAGGTCCACAGCTGATCAATACAGCAAAGTTATACATATCAACAACAGTTAATATTTTTCAAGCAAGTGTTTAAGTTTAAGCCAAAATGTATATGAATGTGTAATATTACACGTTATCATCTTTGTAGTATGCAATTCACTACTGCAAACAAATTTTCCTGCACTAATAAATTCAATAATATTGGGGATAACTTTACTTTTCAAGTTTTTAGTAATTACTTTTCTGGCTATAGCAAGAATAGATGAAAGAAGAGGACGTTTTTTTTTTTTTGGATTAATTTCAGAAATCAGACCATTAAATAAAACTAAAGATTTAGAAATATTACATCTATCTGACCATAGAGCTTGAAAGAAATCATCAATTTATTTCCAAAAATGGGACGATGACTTCACATTCATATACTGTATGCATCCAATCAGCTATCATTTCAGAATACATCTCCAGCATTTAATATTATTTGACTAATACATAATTTTAATTTTGTTAGATGTGACAAAAACTTTGTATAAGAATGCCCAAGTGAATAATTTCCAGTATAATGATGATGTGGTTTTATCTATATTTTTAATAATATTTTCTTGTATTTTTCAAGAAGTATTCATTATTAATTTATGAGGAAATGTTTAATTAGAAATTGCCTAAATATGTGAAATCTGACTTAAGAATTTTATAAATTTGTGACAAGCATGATTTATTTCTCATTTCATTATTATTGCTATTTATTAAGAATTCCAATAATTTGGGGAATGATTTCTTATCTGGGTTAAATATGTTATTTATCTATGTGTTCATAAAGTCTCTAAATATTTGTAAAATTAACACATTCTTAGAATCTTGATTGTATCTGGACCTTTAATTTTCAACAGTGTGTGTGTGTGTGTGTGTGTGTGTGTGTGTGTGTGTGTGTGTGTGTGTGTGTGTGTGTGTGTGCACGTGCGTGTGTGTGTATGTGTGTGTGTGTGTGTGTGTGTGTGTGTATATATATATACGTGTATATATATATATATATATATATATAGAGAGAGAGAGAGAGAGAGAGAGCAGTATCATTTAAGAAATGATGCCAATAAATTAGGTGACTTTATTGTTTCAATACTAGCATTTTGTTGAAGTTATGAGTTTCTAAGCAGACATTTCTGCATGCAATTGGAAACAAAAAACATGAAGTCTTTAGTGCAATGGTTAAAATATGTAAACTTTTGGAAAAAGGAAATGATGTTATTTAAATAGGGAATTTGAGTTGAGGATATAATTCCATTTACACAAAAATCTCTTAATAACCAGATACAACTATTAGGGACTATTTGTTTGTAACTTGTGATGTATTTATTATTTAATAATGATATTTCTTGATGTATTTGTTTCAACTTTGAATCATCAGATGAATTTATTCACAATGCTATAACTTTTATTAGAATTTTTGAAATAGCATACAATTGAATATCAGGGAATCCTATTCTACCATTATCCCAACCTTTATGAGCCAATTAAAAGAAGTTATTGTTTTATTATGATGCCAAACAATTTAAGTAGAATGTTATTTAAATTCTTCATCGTGTTTTTTTTTGGTGGAGATAATGCTGAAGATTGTAAGACAAACACTATTTTAAGGAGAATTGCCATCTTAATATGCATTAATCATTCTTCCATTGTAAAGAAGAATTTGTTCCAATTTGTGACTAAACTTAAACTTTTATCAACAACCTGTTAAAAGTTTGTTTGTTTGTATCATTTCACTGCTATTAGACATAATGGCTATACCAATGTATTCCATTTGATTGCTATTCCAATTGAAGTTAGAATATTTTTGTATGTGTTTTTAATTTCTTATTAATTAATAATGTACTTGTTTTATTATAATTAAATCTTAAGTTTGAGATTTCTTCAAACTGACTCACAGTACTAATTATATGCTCTAATGATATTTCCTATTGTTAGTAAAATATCATCAGCAATGTGCTGAATCTTTAGTTTGAAATTTTCTATCATTTTGATACCATCAATGTTCTTATTGGGTCTAATTATATTAGTAAAGGGTTCTATAGTTAATCCAAAATGTAAAGGTGATAATAGACATCCTTGATTTGAGCGTTCTCATAATTTAGAGGAATTGGAAAGAAAAGAACACATTTTAGTATAAGCATAATAGCTATTGTATAACTTAGGAATTAATGCAATTAGCTCAGATGATCCTAGAGGTCTACAACTACATGATGCTGGGAAATAATCTGAATAGAAGCATATTAATTAGTGCTGTGAAAGACAGGAATAGGTGAGACTTTTATGACAGGAGGGGGAAATAGCTACAAAACACAGTCAAAGAGAGTAAGAGGAAAGGACCTAGGAATGGGTCAGCAAGAGTAGAAACAGAGCAATACAAAATACTAAATTCCAGAATGAAGAGCAATGACAAAAGGTTAGAAGATGGAATGTGGAAGATTTGGGGATGATAATTAATTGTATGGTAGGAAAAGGAGGACTTGAAGAGTGATAAGATAAAGTCAGAAAAATGTCAGACTTGGAAAATGACTGATGCAGAGTTATGTAGGTTGGAAGAGCAGTCTATGGTGTCATCAGGAAAGAAGATGTAAGCTCAGAAGCAGAGACAAGAAAGGAATCACTGGAATGATGGTTAAGGAAAGTAACATGGTAAATGGCTAACAAAAGTACAGGAAGGTGGGTAGTGATTAGATAGCTGAAGGCATAATATAAGGAAGTAGGTGGATGAAGAATGTGAAACTAATATAAATTAAGGTTTTTAGAACATGTAGGATAGTGAAGACCACATGCAGGGCAAAGAATGGTTACCCAGCTGCATTGAAAAAAGAGATGAACTCAGGACTAGGAGTTGTGCTGGAGATGTGAGTCACGGAGATGAATATGATGTAAATGTTGTTGAAATGTCAGTGACTAAAAGGTTGTGGTCATGATCTGAAATTAATGGGAGAAAAGTAAAATTGGATAGGGGATCTTAGCTTTGGTTAAATCTAAGAACAAGTGTAGTGGTAGAAGGGAGAGAAATTATGTCTCTTAGTCTACTAAAAGTAAAAAAAAAATCACAAGGCACTGGATGGAGGTTAAGCAAGAAGGAAAAGTAGAAGGATTCAGGAAGTCAAGGAAAATGTGTGAGATGTAATGGTGAAACAGGGGAAATCAAACACAGAAAATTTATACAGTTCTGGGAGAAATAAGGAAAGGAGAAGAATAATGAACAGTGTTATGTAGCCGAAGACCTGGTGTGGAATGTAGCTAGGAGGCATACTGGAGAGCAGGCCCTGTTGCACTTTCCTTGAGACAGAGCAACTGATTTAAAAAAATTAAGGGATGGTAATACAATAAATAATTATGGCACCATATGTAGATGGGATCCATTGTCAAACATCAATGAATAACCAACTGAATTAAATTCCTTGAAAAGTGACTAAATGAAATTGCAACCAATCAATCAATCAATACATATGTGTGTGTGTGTGTGTGTGTGTGTGTGTGTGTGTGTGTGTGTGTGTGTGTGTGTGTGTGTGTGTGTGTGTGTGTGCGTGTGTGTGTTTGGGGGTGGAGCCTAGATGGCCAACTGAGAGCAGTGAATTTTGAGATCTCCATAAACTAGTATAATAATATAGGAAAATTGTGTTATTTTCAAATTTAAAATATCAGAAATCTATAAACTAGTAATCTACATAAATATCAATTTTGGTGGAGATATACAAAAATTTTCCAGTCAAGTAAATTGGGGATATATTGAGTCACTGAATATGAACAACTCAAGGAATTCTCATCCAGATGCTGCTTTGAAAAAAGAACTGCAATTGATGACATCTACCTTACAGGAACTATCTTTAAAGATGGATGGATTTAAAAATGACTTAGAAAACCTCAAATTAAATTTTCAAAAACAGGCTGATACTCTTAAGGAACTATTACAGTAACGTCATACAAAAATAACAAATATAGAGAGTTCTCTAAATGACATTGAAGGGAGACCCAAAGAGGAAGAATTCCAAAAAAAAATTCTGCTTAAACAGAATACATGGCTTCTTAAATAAATAGATGACTTAGAAAACAGGGAAAGGAGAAACAACATAAGGATCTTTGGTCTGCCTGAAAACACTGAAGGAGAAGACATTATTTCATTCTTAACCTGGATTCCTGAATTTTTAGACTTGAAAGAGGGACTTTCATTTGGAATTGAAAGGGCGCATAGAGCACTGAGAAAACCTTTTTCTAACTCAACAAATACTCTACCTAGATCCATAGGTATAAACTTTCTTTAATTTCTAGACAAGAAACTAATATTAAAATCTGTTTGGAGAAAATTACCCTTAAAATACAATCAATCTGATAAGGTTTGACAATGATTATTCTTCCAGAATACTAAGACAAAGGAAAAAAGTCTGGCCAGTAATAAAACTGCTGAAACAAAACAACATTAAAGCACAGCTGGCCTGTCCAGCCAAGATAAAAAAAAAAACATTTTGCCAATGAGATGAGAACCTTTAATGACTTAAAAGAAGCTACTATATTCATCAAAAACAACAACATGGTGTCTATCCCAGAAGAAATGGAATGGATGGCCCCTATCTTAAAAGAATAAAATAAATAAATCCTTAAACTGATGCTAGAAAGAAGAAACAAAAAACTGAGTTTGAGATAGCTGTCCCAAAAAAATAACTCTTACAACTACATCTCTCAAAGTATCAGCTGATATGGTACATCATTTGTCATCTGTTTTTATTTAAAAAAGGAGGGTTTCTTAAACAACTGAGAAACAGTAATGACTTATTTAGAATGTTCAAAGAGTCCAATAATTCTTTACAAACAAAGGTAGGTCAAGATGGGTTACTATTTACATTGGGTTCCTATCAGTTTGTCGAAACATCAGCAGTTCGAACACCATATGTTTGAACTGTGATGTCCGAAAACTGATAATCGCAAAGCTGCAGAACACTGAATTCTTTCCCAGGGAAAGAATTCGGTGGGCCATTTCTGTGGCTTCACTATAGTCAGTGCTGTGGTGGAAAGTTACAGGTCGGGTTCAGGCAAGTGTGTGATTGTGCGGATGTTAGGGCACGGGTTAGGTAAGTTAGGGTTAGGGCACGGGTAAGGTGAGTGTGCGATAGTGACAGACTTTAGGATTAGGGCAGGATAGGTGAGTTAGGGTTAGGGAGCGGGTGGTGGGTGTGCAATAGTGACAGACTTTAGGGTTAGGGCGGGATAGGTGAGTTAAGGTTAGGGTGCAAGTCTGGTGAGTGTGCGATAGTGACGGACCTTAGGGTTAGGGTTTGGGTTAAGGTAAGTGGATAGATAGTAGTGTATGTACAGTTAGTGTAGGGTTAGTTGTAGGATTTTAAGTGTATGTGTGTGGATTGCTGTTTTTTTGGTGTGCTTGTATTGTGTGTGTGTTTCTTGGAACAGTGATTTTTTTTCCCTGGGGAAAAAAAATCACTGTTCTAAGACTTCAATGTTTTTGCACTTCAAGGTTAGAAGTTTGAACATATGGTGCTCAAACTTCAGCCATTTCGTTGAAGTGATATAGACCCTTTACATTATATATAAACCAAACAAAGCCACATATAATACAAACATAGAAGTTTTTATTCACCTACTTGAACTAAGTGAATACTTATCTTGTTCATTTTTCATTGATTTTACTTATAATAATTTAAGTAATTAATTAACTAATTCAACAAGGTACCATTCATCAGAGTTCAGATTCAAATGTAACAAATTAACATCATATATAATAGCAGTAACAGCAGAGTGTTTTGAAAAAATAATGCTGTCATGGAGACTAATGCCTTCTTCAGTTAAAGTATGATTTAGAAACATCATGTATATCCTGGTTAAATAATAGTAACAAGCTCTTAGTACAAATGTCATCATTATTCTGTCTAAATATAGTTAATATCAATTATGTCAGGTATCACAGCTATGAGTGCTGTTTGATCAGTCCTGATTTGGTGTGTGTGGATGCAGCTGTGTCTGGCAGCTAGTACAAAGGTCATTATTATTCTGTCTAAACAAAGTTAATATCAGTTATGGCAGGTATCATAGCTTTGAGTGCTGTTTGATTAAGCCTGACATGGTGTGTGTGTATGCAGCTTTGTCTGGCAGCTGTTGTATGTTGTCATTTTTGTCTCCAGGAAGCTGTGGGTTGTGGCTTGTGATCGAGGTTAATTGATGCTTGTGCATTAGGAAGAGACATTTGGTGTTTTAGCCTGGATCCAGAGGAAGGGGTGGTTAAACTGTGATTTTGGATATGTTGGCAGAGAATAGTTTGTTTATACATCTGCTGTGTGACAGGTGGGAAGGCTGGAAGAATGTGTTGTCTCTTGTTGTGGCAGCTTGCTGGGAGTTTTTTTTTTTTATCTGCTTGCTCTCTGGTCTTTTCCTGGCTGCTGCCTCACTGAAAGGGAGGGAATTTAGGCTTGAAGTTGCAGTGAAGTGAAGCTTTTCTTCACATGCATCATGAGCCTCTGGTATGCAGTACACAGACACACTAACAGAAACAGATGCTCCCAGGTTGCTATGGTAACAGAGACAGAGTGACTATAATGCTAAATGGCTCTGAAGAGCCTCTGAGATGATTCCTGACAATGAAGGTTTGGGTTTTTTAAAAAATATATATATAACAAAGGGTTTGTTTTAAACCACATGTACACATATTTATGGTCTCCCAACACTTTGGTTGGCTCATTAAGTTGATTCTTGATAAAATAAATAAATAAATAATAATAAGCGCGATTTATATTTAAAATGTATTTTTGTCCAAACACATTAAGGACTTACATAAGAGTGGAAGTCTGAGTTATTGTGAAAGACTAAGAGCACTTGGTCTTGTGCAGTACCCTTTGCAGTGGTCTGGGAGGTGAGCTTGCTTGGACGTTTTGGGCATATGGGGATAGCTGATTTTAGGGGTGTTTGGGGTTGCTGGGAAGTGCTAGAGAGTCATCAGATTTCCTTCATGGAAATATCTGTGGGAATGGAAAGTGTGTTGGGTGGTTCACTGGCAGAGTGGCCACTGCATGGAACAGTCTGGTAAAATGGAACAGGACAAATATTGATTTGGATATTTGAACAACAGCCTGGAAACACACCACATAAACTAGTGAGTGGTATTCTGCCAAAACTGAATGGACATTGTTGCCCATGCTTGAAGTACTGATATGTGTGTATGTAAGGATGGACATATACTTATAACAAATAAGAAACTAAAAGGGTCTCATAATTTAAAGTCTATGGACTGTATAAGCATGCTTGGAAGGTGCTAATAATAAGAATAAGTATTACAGCTTGTGGTCTCTCAAATAACTGAGCAACAGCCAAAAAAATACACACAATAGTTATGTTTGTATGATTTTAGTAAATCTAGACATAAAAATATATAATCATCATATAAGGTGAATCAGTCTGCTGAATTTCAATATTAAAGACAGGATTTAATAACATGGGCTTTTGTATAATAACACTACTGTCTTAACTTGTTATAAATGACATACACTACATTGAACATCAAGGGTAAGCATGATGATTTTCTTATATAAGTAAATATGCATAACAAGTCACGTAATTGCTTTAGCTTGAATTGTAGTTTTTGTAACCCATCTTGACCATATATAGTACTATAGTACTTAAGCAGTTACCAAAGTAACTAATGTTTTATACATGACATCAAACTGACAAAGTTGTTCAAGAGAAACAAGAGAAGCCTGAACTTGAAATGTCACAGAATGTAACAATCATATTCTGAACAAATAGTATTAAGTAGACAATAGACACTCAATTTAATAACATGGGCTTGTGTATAATAACACTACTGTTTTAACATGTCATAAATGATATAGACTATATTGAACATCAAGGGGAAGCATGATGATTTTCTCATATAAGTAAATGTGCATAACAAGTCATGTAATTGCTTTAACTTGAATAGTGGTTTTGTAACCCATCTTGACCATACAAAATACTTAAGCTGATGAGGGGGTTGAGAGTGTGGCCTAATGGCTAAAGTATTTGCCTTACAAACAAAAGATGCAGGGTTTGAGTCTCACAAAGGATAATTATCTAGGGTTAAAATGGCTCGCAAGGACAGTTAGCTTAGTACTTACCTATGAACTTACCAAGGTAACTAATATTTTATACATGAGATCAAACTGACAAAGTTGTTCAAGGGAATCAATAGAAGCCTGAACTAGGAATGTCACAGAATGTAATAATCACATTCTGAACAAATAGTATTAAATTGACAAAAATCACTCAGTTTAACCTTTGCTGATTATACAAAATAGAATGTTGCCATTTAAATCTAAAAACTTTCAGTATATGCCATAAGATGGCAATTTATGAATATGGAAATGGAACTTGTAATCATTAATCACAATAAGTGATTTTTTTTGCTTTTAACCTATAATTTCACTCATTTTAAAACAAGAAATGACAGATATGAAAATCCTTATGTGTAGGAAATGGGGGAGAGAGGGATGCACTGATAATTAAAATGCACTACTTTTCATCGATGTTCACATAAAACAAACCTGATGCTTTAAGTAAGTTAGGAACAAACAAAGTGATTACTTAAATTCTGGCAAACAATGAAATATAACTTCTGATATATCCAGTAAAACACATTGTATTACAAACATTAGGTATATATATATTATTACCGTCTATTTATATTAAGTAATAAGTTTTGAAAGACTTCATCAATAAGGGTGAATATGTTAAATAACTGTGTGCTATAATCTTTTACTGAGGTTTTATATATGGTACATCTTAGTTTACTATGATTGAATTGCTTATCATCTATCTTTCATGTAAATATTAATTGCTTATACAATAAGTACACATTTTTATTGTATTAGAATTCTGTCTAATCTACAATAGTACTATATCTGTTGAAAATAATATTAATGATGCTTATTCCTATTGCAAATATTCTCCATATGTTAATTCAATTTATGGAGCTCATATGTTCTAGATTGTAAAGATATGAGTGATAATCTGATGGTCTTAGGTTTAGCCATCAGATTAGGAATGATTTTCATTCCATGGCTAGTATGGATGTTAGTTTTGTAAACATTTATTAGTTTAAATTTGTTAATTCAGAAAAAAACATTTTTAGTATGCCTGACCAAAACATTACATTTATTGGTAAACACTCAATGTATAAAACTGATAATTTCCTTTAAAAGCTCAAACATATACTTTATAATTATCACAGGAAAATGTCTAATTGTCACAATAAAAAAAAATACTACATAGTCTAAATAACCTAAGATGGATTTAACTTTATTATCTTTAAAAATGCCATTGGCTTAAACAATCCTAGCAAGAGATCAAATCTACTGAAATATTTAAACTGAACAAAGCACAAACTGTCTTCCTTCAAGAAACTCCTTTCCAAACAAATGACAATTACAAATGGAATCCTAAGGAATATATGATATTGGCATAATCCACTTATAAGACAAAGACTAAAGGGGTAACAATTTTATGGAAAGCAAATGTGATTAACCCAGAAATCATTTATAAGTATGAAGCTAAAGAAGGCCTTATGGCATTAGTAATAGTTAAATATAATAACAGAATATGGACCCTAGCCACTCTATACTGGTTCCCAGCCATTGGAACAGGAACTGTTAAAAAACACTTGGATTTAATTTCCATTAATTATAAAGGCAACTTAATATTAGGAGGAGATTTTAACTTTATATTTTATATTTCTGAAACTACAAATAAAAGACAGCTGCATACCTCTGCTGTATCAAAAGCTTTAAACAAGCGGGTAGAATCATTTCATCTGGTAGATACTTTCAAGTTTAAAGGAGATAAATCTTTGTTGTTTTTCCATCAAGATCACAGATTTGGTACCCAAACTAGAATAGATAAAATATTTGCTGCCCATGACTTACACTCTAAATTCATTAATTTCTCAATTACTCCAAGCCCCTTTTCAGACCACAATTCATTGATACTAAAACTTCAAAATGGGTACAAACCGTTAATCTTTAACTCCAGAATTCCAGCATATATAACTAAATGAAAGAGTTCAACCCCTGGTTATTATCTGAATTACAGTTCTTTTTAGATATTAATTACACACATTAAACGCTTACATATATGGTAAAACCCTAACTTGGTATAAAATAAAACAGAGAATGGGATTCTGAATTATTGCATCTGCAATCCAAACTTTTGTCAGTAAAAGCTGAAACAAATCAAGATCATTCGGAGATGAAAAAGAAAGTAGAAGTATTAAACAATAACTACAATGAAATTCTAACACATAAAATTAGTTTAGCTTTAGAAAAACTAAAAATTAATACCTTGGCCACTTCTCCTAAATATCTACACAATTTATCCACACGAATCAAAATAGAATCAAAAGCTAATAACATTAAAAGTATCTTCCATGAAAAGAAAGGGAAACATCTCTCTGATATAGGTGACATTCTTGATGCCTATAGAAATCACTATATGGAACATTTTCAAAAAGAAAATATACTTATTGATTAATTAGATGAAAAATATTCTAATATAAAAAAAACAGAAAAATTAAAACTATATCTGCAAGCACCCATATCCTACAAAGATGTTACAGATACAATAAAAGAGGGCAAAAATAATAAAGCTCCAGGTATAGATGGCATAATTATGGAAATATATCATATTTTTCCTTCAAAGACACTATCCCTCTTCCATAAAACTCTATTAGAAATTCAGTCACAAGCTTTAATACCACCTTCCTGGAGATATTCCTTAATCACAACAATCCTAAAGGACAACAAATCCCCAAACCTCTTTATCTCATATAGACCTATATCATTATTAAATAATGACTATAAGATAATTATGACAATATTAACTAACAGAATGAAAATACCACTATCCAAAACAATAAATAATGATCAAGCTGGATTTATATATCATAGACCCACACATGACAATATTAAAAGGATAAATTCTCTTATAGATTATGTTAATAAAGGAAATAAAGACGCACTCATAATTGGCTTAGATATAGAGAAAACCTTTGACTCCCTAAATTGGGACTATGTATTTAAAATTTTAATGCTATTTGAATTTCCTACATTCTTTCTTCATCTCCTAAAGAATATATATACAAATAACTTAGCGTATGTCAAGTTAGGTCCTTTTACCTCTGAATTTATGCATATAACAAAAGGCACTAAACAAAGATGTCCCATGTCACCAATTCTATTTGCTCTGGCTATTGAAATATTGGCAGATTCAAATCATAACAATATAAAAAAATCAAAGGAATAGATGTTTATGAACCATACAATTCTAAAGTAATGCTATTTGCTGATGACATATTACTAGCATTATCGAATACAAAAGAGACATTAGAAGAATTAAATATATTAATTGACAAATTTCACATGACTTCAGGACTCCATTTCAATAAATCAGAATCATTTTTTTTATTTTTAAATAAAAAAAGAACGACAGACTAAGGGTGATCACATCATAGGGAAATAAGAATCTACCTTAAAATGTCTAGGAATTGAGTTATGCAAAGATAATAATGAATTAGCTTAAAAAAACTACAATAATTTCATCAATACAATTAAAATCTCTGTGGAAAAATGGAACAAAATAATATTAACATTTGATAGACTACAGTTAATAAAAATGGATTTGCTGCCCAAGATCCTTTATATAGCATTGGCAATGCAACTGTTACCAGAATGGAATATACTTAAATAAATAAATTCATGCCTAATAAAATTTTTATGGTTTCCCAAAAGAAACAGAATAGGTTTAATACATCATATCAGACCATGGAAACAGGGAGGATTAAACTTTCTTGATATAGAAACATATATAAAAGCATCAATATCTAAAACAATCTCAGATTGGATAAGTCCAAATCGCTCTGTAAAATGGAAAGAGTTACTAACTGTAATATCAATAAATTAATTTGATTTACAAAAAAAAAAAATTCAAGTAACAGATAAAAACAATTTGTCATGGTACATATTATGTATTAGTATGCAATATAACATAAGTAAACCCACTAAAACTTGCATGAATAATTATTACATTGACTCACTTAGGAAAATTATTAATGCAAATATAGATATAAAAATCTGATTTGATCTTTTAACACCATTTTTAGTCACAAAGAACTTTCCACATAAAATATATAGAGAAATTTTTAATTCATGGGAACAGAAAGGATTTGTTTTTTGGCTCCAATGTATCAAAGAACTAAAAGTTTTAGATAAGCAAGTTGTGAAGGCTGCCAGCCTAGCCATATAGAATCTTAGAGATAATTATATCATTAGTAAATATGAATGTTGAAATACAAATTTGTTTTCTTAAATGAAAGAATATGCTGTGAAATGCTTAACTAAAAACAATGTAGCAACATTGCCATCTGCTGTAAAGAAAGTTAAGTCAAGCATTTCTTGTCTGCCCTTTGAAATTATAATTACTTCATGCCTGCCCTTTGAAGTTGAAGATTCTGAGTCATTCCGTCTGGACTAGCACATTCTTTCAAATGTTCTAATCAAGAGTTAGATTGATAGATTTAAACATGCAAATGTATTTTTATTGCTCTGGGGTAAAATAATGTAGATGCAGTTTGTCAGCCTGGAAACACCAGGAAAGTGAAAGAATGATATAATGTTTATCAGAACTGCAATTTCAATTTAAACAGAAAGAACCAGAAGGCATTAAGCATTTTTGTCTTGATCATCCAACTCACAGCACAGCACTGCCTGTTTTCATATGTAAGTTATCTTAGACTTGTGTTTTCTTTTAGAAATAGCTAGGAACTAGAAAGATTAGACTAAGTGTTTTTCTGTGATGTCAGAACTGCACTACTGATTTATTTTAAGTATTTCTGTGTGATCTCTGAACTTTTGACTAGCACTGTATAGTAGAAAGTATTGTCTTGTGGTATAAATTATTTATTATTAAATATTTTAAATCCTTTTAACTGTGGCTGGTTTGTATAGCAATAAGTTAAGCTCTCAAGTACATAGCATATTTATAGAGCTTACTGTACAAGTCACTTCAAATAAGCCTTGACTGATTAGTCACGCTTACCAATTGGATAATAATTTTGCACAGTAATAACTGGACACCCTTTTAAGGGCCTTTGAGTAGCTGATAATTATTAGCTGGGTGGTGGCAGTGATTTCTACTGTATAGACTGGGTAAAATGGGCACAGCTGGAGAACCTATGCAAACCTTCACCAGAAGTGTCTTTGTGGTTGTATAAACTCTTATCTCAAAGTTTGTGTGTGTGTGTATGTGTGTGTGTGTGTGTGTGTGTGTGTGTGTGTGTGTGTGTGTGTGTGTGTGTGTGTGTGTGTGTGTGTCAGCTACTTGGGCAGGGACACAAAGCACTAGTTGGACAGAGAGGGTGTTGGAGATTTTAGCTTGCCCAGCTAGACTGAGATCTGGACCCTATAGCTGTGCCAGTGGGAAGTCTTACTGGGGTCCTGGAGAGCAAGGAAGTGACCAGCCCTGGACTGACTGTGATCTCTGTGTGCTCTTAAGGGAAATTGCACTTTACTGTGTGTATTTGTTATCCTTTCTTCATATATGAGACACCCTGTCTGGTGTTAGTGGTGAGGATTGAAGCTCCTTGATTGCTGGACCAGGGCATGGATGTCACATATTAACTGGTGGCAGTGGTTGGGATAAGATTTCCTCACATATTAATTGTTTGGCAGCAGTGGGATATCCACATCACATATTAATTAGGTGGCAAATACTAATTGGCTTGTAGTGGTATGGGAAGAGTGAATCCTGTAGCTTGTGTACAGTGAGCTTTGAAGGTGGTTTATACTCTAAAACAGCCATGCAGTGAATACTCAGAGTTCAGATCACAATTGTTTTATTTCTTTTGTTAGCTTAGTTAATCAGGGTGAGCAGGCAGCATGTCAGTAGAGCAGCATGGAAAGCTGACAAGGAGGCAGCTGGCAGAGATGTGCCAGACTAGGGGACTGGTGGATGGAAACCTGACTAAGGCAGACCTGATTGCAGCCTTGGTTACAGCTGCATCAGAAAACAGCAACCAGGAGGACAATCAGACTGGCAGTGAAGATATAATACCCTCAGAGAATGGACAGCTCAACCTTTGTGCAGTGGACTTAAAAATCCAGCTGGAGCTAAAGAGACTTGAGTTGGAGGCCATGCATTTGGAAACAGAAGTAGCTGAGAGACTGGGGAGTCTACAGGCTGAGGAGAATGATAAATTGTTATGTCTATTATCTGAGGAAAAGGAAAGACAGAGGCAGCATGAGAAGGAGATGCTGACTCTTCACCAGAGTCATGGAGGTAATGGTGAAGGGAGTAACTGGACCCCAGAAGCACAAAAGGCAGTAAATTTCTTCCGCAGTTTAAAGAGGGGGATAATTTTGATAGTTTCATTCATATGTCTGAGAGGGTATGTAAACAGTATGAAGTTGAACAAGGGCTCTGGATACATTTCCTGACCCCCTTACTCCATGGTAAAGCTGTAACTGTTTTATTTAAAATGACTGATGCTGTATGTTTTGATTATACTGCTGTAAAGAAATGTCATTTAGAACTGTTTAAGCTAACACCTAAAACATATAGGAAAAGGTTTTGTGAGCATTACACAAGGCAGATGAAAGTGTGTGTGAATATGTTGCTGAATTGAGCACTTATTTCCATAGGTGGGTGAGTGGATGTCAGGTCACCACTTTTGAAGGGCTGGCAGACCTTTTGGTGAGCACTTTGCCTGAGGACATGTGGATATGGTTAGCTGATATTCAATGTGCTACTTCAGATGAGTTGGGGAAGAAGGGAGACCTATACCTGGCAAGCAGGGCAGCTCTGCACAGGATGGAGACCTCCAGTACTGCTCATGGGTCTAAAGGAACACATGGTGGGGAGCACAGACTGCCACACCAGAATCTGCCAGTAGTAGGGGAAGCCACTAGTCCAGTTACATGTCCAGGAGCTAGGGTTAAATGTTTTGAATGCAACCAGTGGGGCCATGTGGCATACAAATGTCCATGGAGGCAAGGTGGGAAACAAAAGCTGAGGGAGCCAGTAAGTGGTAAAGACAAAATGCCAATAGTAGGTTGTTTGGGACAACAAGGGTACCAAACTACCACCAGAGGTTATATCCTATTGTAGTGAATGACAAAAAGGCCATTGCCAAGAGAGACACAGCCTCTGATATAACCATTGTAAAGCCTGCAATGGTTACAGAGGAGCACTACTTGCCTGGGCAGTCTATTCCAGTCAGGGCTTAAGGAAGATTCCCATTCCAAATACCTTTGACTAGGGTTCACATTGACTGGGAGGGTGGAAAAGGAAGCCAGCAAGTAGGTGTGTTTGAGGATATACCTGCAGATGTCCTGATAGGGAATGATTTTGATAGGGCAGTACCTGTGCTTGTGCAGTTACATGCAGTCAGGCTTGGAGACAAGCAGGTAAGTCTGGTAGCCTGGGAGAGACCCAGACAGACTGCATGCTTACAGCCAGGACTGGTGAAGTGGTTACTTCAGGGAGGGAGCTACTCTGTAGCAGGAGACTGAATGTGAGCCACAGCTGCTTGTGAGTACTGATGTTTCCTTGGACAGAGTAACTGCAAGGGTAGAGGTGAGTAGCAGTACCCAGGCTGACAGTGAGGCACCACTGTCAGAGAATGCCAGACATTGTGTGGAAAGGGAGCTGGTAAGGGTCACAAGGAGAGAGTTAAGACAGGTTCAGCTCTCAGACCCTACATTGCAAGGCCTGAGGCAGGTAGCTAGGGAGGCACCTGATTCTCAAGGAAAGGGGGAATCTGTATACTGGGACAAAGGGTTTGTATATAGAGTGGACTCTTGAGGTAGGACTAAGGTGAGAGAGTGCAGCAGTTGGTAGTGCCTAGAGCCTACCATCTGACAGTTCTAGCCATAGCCCATGATATTCCCTTTGCAGGTCATATAGGTATAAAGCATACAAAGAGGCGCATTATGCCAAACTTCTGTTGGCCTGAAATTTCCAGAGATGTAACAGGGAACTGCAGGACTTGTGAGCAGTGCCAAAAGGTAGGCAAGACAGGAGCCAAGGTGAGAGCTCCTTTGATGCCTTTGCTTGTGATTGAGGAGCCATTTCAGAGGGTAGCTATGGATATCGTGGGTCCTCTGAGTACCCCAAGTTCCACAGGGAAAAGGTATATCCTAGTGGTAGTGGATTATGCTACATGATATCCTGAGGCAGTGGCTTTGTCCTCCATTGAGGCAGAGAAAGTGGCAAATGCCTTGTTAGAGATTTTTAACAGGGTAGGTTTACCAAAAACAATACTGACTGACAGAGGTGCCAGTTTCATGTTAGTCCTACTGGCTTGTCTGTGGAAGTCCTGTGGGGTGAAGCACATGAAGACCACCCCCTACCATCCCCAGACTAATGGTCTTGTTGGGAGGTTAAACTCTACAATCAAGTCCATGCTATGGGCATTTGCAGATCAGTTGAAAAGGGAGTGGGACAAATATTTGCCCCATCTGTTGTTTGCTTACAGAGAGGTTCCCCAGGAATCCACAGGTTTTTCACCTGTTGAGTTACTGTATGGGCATAGGATGAGGGGACCTCTAGATTTAATTTGAGATGAATGGGAAGGTGAGTGCAAGTCTCATAAGGAGCTGTTGTGGCATACATCCTAAACCTCAGAACAAGGCTCAGGGAACTCATAGGCTTGGCACAGGAGAACCTGGCAGAAGCCCAACAACAGAAAAAGGTGTGGTATGACAGGAATGCTTGAGCTAGAGAGTATGCTGTGAGACTGCAGGTAATGGTTCTCATTCCTGTCAGACACAACAAACTGCAAGCAGCTTGGGAGGGACCCTACAAGGTGGTAAGAAAGGTGAGTGATGTTGACTACATGGTGGAACTGTTAAGCAGATGGCAGGGGCACAGATTGTACCATGCTAACATGATAAAACCTTGCCATGATAGGGAGGCCCTTGTGCTGAGCATTTGCAGTGGATTGCAGTAGGAGTCTGAGGGATATCTGGGGACTGATCTCCTCAGTGAGGCTCGGGCTGACACCTCAGTGGAAGGGGTAGCAATGTCCCAGCAGCTATCTCCTACCCAGGTTCCAGAAATCCAAGCAGTGTTGCAGGACTTTGTGGACATGTTCACTGGGAAACCAGGGTGCACCCACCTAGTGCAGCACCAGGTTGGTATAGGACCCCAAAGGCCTATTAGGCAAGCCCCTTATAGGGTTCACGAGAGAGTCAGACAGTCCTTGAGAGAGGAGGTACAGGAGATGTTGGAACTAGGGGTGATTCATGAGTCCAACAGTCCTTTGGCCTCCCCAGTGGTGCTGGTGCCAAAGAAGGATGGCAGCACCAGGTTCTGTGTGGACTACAGGAAATTAAACAGTCACACAGAGTCAGATGCTTACACCATGCCTAGGGCAGATGAAGCCCTAGAGCAACTGGGTGGGGCTAAGTATCTTACAACCATTGATCTTACCAAGGGTTACTCGCAGGTGCCCTTGACTCCCAGTGCTAGAGAGAATCAGCCTTTGTGACTCCTTTTGGCTTGTATGAGTTCACAAAGATGCCCTTTGGGATGAAGAATGCCCCATTGACTTTCCAGAGGCTGGCAGATCATATCCTAGTAGGCGCAGGAGGGTTTTCCCTTGCTTACCTATATGATATTGCCATCTACAGCAATTACTGGCCAGAGCACCTTCAGCATGTCAGGGAGGTGCTGGGCAGACTACACAGGGCAAGGTTGACCATTAAGCCAAGCAAATTTCAGATGGGTATGACAGAGGTCTCCTACCTAGTACATAGAGTGGGGAGTGATAAGATAAGGCCAGAACCTGCCAAAGTGGAAGCCATTCAGACATGGTCTGCACTTGTTACTAAAAAGCAGGTGAAGGCATTTTAGGGACAGCAGCGTACTAGAGAAAGTTTGCCTCAGTTATAGAACCAAAGCTGCTCCCCTCACAGACCTGACAAGGAAGAACAAGTCAGATAAGGTAGTGTGGACCCCAGCATGTGAGCAGGCATTCCAGAAGCTTAAAGAAGCTTTGGGAGGACCCCCTGTGTTAGTCAGTCTTGATTACAGCAAATAATTTGTTGTGTAGGTGGATACTTCAGACCATGGGGTGTGGGCTGTACTTAGCTTGATTTCTTCAGAGGGGGAAGAGCACCCAGTGGTTTATCTCAGTCATAAGTTCCAACCCAGGAAGGAATGCTATGCAGCTGCAGAAAAGAAATGTCTAGCCATAGTGTGGGCACTGCAGAAACTTCAGCCTTATCTATATGGAATGAAATTCACTGTTATGACAGATCACAACCCCCTAACATGTTTAAACAGAGCCAGCCAGCAAAATGCAAAGTGGCTAAGATGGATCCTAGGGTTGCAAGCATATGATATGTCAGTGCAGCACTGCAGTGGGAGTAGCAATGGGCTCTCAAGACAGGGAGTAGGGTGAGGTACACTCACATAGACCTAACCCTCTCAAGCGGCATTTCTCAAGGGTCACTTGAAAAACTAGCCTGAGTTCTCGGGGGGGGGGGGGGATGTGAAGGCTGCCAGCCTAGCCAGATATAATTTTATAAATAATTCTATCATTTGTAAATATGAATGTTGAAATACAAACGTGAATTCTTAAATGAAAGAATATGCTGTGAAATGTTGAACTTAAAACAATGTAGCAACATTGCCATCTGCTGTAAATAAAGCTAAGTCAAGCATTTCTTTTTTGTCCTTTGAAATTAAAATTACTTCATGCCTGTCCTTTGAAGATGAAGATTCGAAGTCATTCCATCTGGGCTAGCATATTCTTTCTATTGCTCTAACCAAGAGTTAGATTGCTAGATTTAAACATGCAAATGTATTTTCATTGCTCTAGTGTAAAAGAATGTAGATGCAGTTTTGTCAGCCTGGGAACACCAGGAAAGCAAAAGAATGATGTAATGTTTATCAGAACTGCAATTTCAATTTAAACAGAGAGAATCAGAAGGCTTTAAGCATTTTTGTCTTAATCATCCAATGCATAGCACTGTCTGTTGTAATATGTAAGTTATCTTAGACTTGTGTTTTCTTTTAGAAATAGCTAGGAACTAGAAAGATTAGACTACGTGTTTTTCTGTGATATCAGAACTGTACTACTGATTTATTTTAAGTATTTCTGTGTGATCTCTGAACTTTTGAGTAGCACTGTATAGTAAAAAGTATTGTCTTGTAGTTTTAATTATTTATTATTAAATATTTTAAGACTTTTAACTGTGGCTGGTTTGTGTAGAATTAAGTTAAGCTCTCAAGTACATTGCATATTTATACAGTTTACTGTCCAAGTCACTTCAAATAAACCTTGACTGATTAGTCACACTTTTCAATTGGATAATAATGTTGTACAGTAATAATTGGATACCATTTGAAGGGCCTTTGAGTAGCTGATAATTATTAGCTGGGTAGTGGCAGTAATTTCTACCATATAGACTGGGTAAAAGGGGCACAGCTGGAGAACCTGTGCCCGCCTTCCCCAGAAGTGTCTGTGTGGTTGTATAAACTCTTTTCTCAAAGTGTGTGTGTGTGTGTGTGTGTGTGTGTGTGTGTGTGTGTGTGTGTGTGTGTGTGTGTGTGTGTGTTTGTCAGCTACTTAGGCAGGGACATGAAGCACAGGTTGAACAGAGAGGGTGCTGGAGATTTTAGCTTGCCAAGCTAAGCTGAGATCTGGATGCTATAGCTGTGCCAGTGGGGAGTCTTATTGGTGACCTGAAGAGCAAGGGAGTGACCAGCCCCAGACTGACTGTGATCTCTGTGTACTATTAAGGGAAATTGCACTTTACTGTGTGTATTTGTTATAATTTCCTCATATATGAGATGCCCTATCTGGTGTTAGTGATGAAGATTGAGGCTTCTTGATTGCTAAGCCAGGGCACAAGTAATAAAAACAACATTATAAAATTCCACAACAGGACTGGCTAACTTTCCAGAGTATTCTATCATATTCGCAAGATTTAAGTAGAATCATTTTCAATTCTTCATTTAAAGACATACCTAAATTTACAAAATACATACATGAAATTGGGATCACTACTGAATCCCGAATATACAGAATACCGAACCCGAAAATACAGAGACTAACATCCCGAAAAGACAGAATGCTGAAACTTCAGAAACGCGAATCCTGCAATACTGAAAGCCCAAAATATCAAAATGAGAATATTCGACAATCTCGGATGCCACCGGTGTGATAAAACAATAACTGTAGATGCAATGCTGTGTAGAGACACCAAAACAACACAAGTCCGAGCACTTCTCACACTACAAAATGCTATGTACATAAAGCACATACAAATAAACAAACAAGTGAAGATCTGTGGACATAACAAGGACTGATACTATTTCCCAATACTCACAATTCAAATAACGAGAATGTAACACAAGTAGACAGATCTGTTAGAGTTATGGTTCAATAGCAACTTTAAAACTGCATCCGTAATAAACATGCTATAGCCTTAACTAGCTGAATACACGTATACTCTTCCTGATGCTCCAGAATAGCTTGAAAATGGTTATGTTGAGTTATCAATTTCCTCCGCTTATGGGAAGGAGGGCAACCTGCAGCAAGTCTTTCCCTTAATGCATCTACATGATTCTGTTCTCTCGACAAAGCAGTCATAAGAACAGACAAGTCAGTACCCTTGCTTCCTAACATGCATTTTAAATGGCGATGCCATGCCTCCACCGAGTTCTGAGTACATGATAAGAATAATCTGTTCAATTCAAACACATTCCCAAACTCTATTGGAAATAATGGTGGAAACCATGTCACTGCATGAGATCTGGTACTGAATTTACATGGGCGACCTAACACATACCCTTCTGAGAAATATTGTATAAGTCCTTTACCATCATCAGGAAAGGTATCCTGTAGTATCTGACATGTAGGAAGCATGTCACACTCTTTCACAAAAGCCAAAGCTACTAAACATTTCACAGCAAATTTAAATGTGTGAGATGAATTATACAGAGAGGCTAGTCCCAGCTGCTGAACCTTATGCCAAACATTTTAACTGAAGTGAAGCAAACATCCCTTTGAATTAACATCACTGAAGTTCATCCTTATGCTTTTATTAGACGATACTTCAAAGTCACACAAAATGAATTGTAATGACAATCGAAATTCATGCAAAGAGAACAGATACAAAATGCAGTGCCACATCATGTTGTACACTCTCAGAGACTTCTTTGACATCAAACAGTAGAGCAAAGGAACAGACTTGCTATATGCACCACACTTAACTATGCCATGTATACTATATAATTGTCGACATAGTGAACCTTTGCAAAAGAAAGTCCCGTCCATGAGCCATATAGTTGCAATGCTAAGATCATCTAGGTTATTTATGGTAGTAGACACTATGTTCGGACATAGGATCTGACAGCCGTTTCTCAATAAAAGTGCCAGATTGAAACGAAAACATACACATATCTATAGTATCTAGACTTAGATTGTGAACATGACTATATGAGCCTATCTTACACCTCACTCTTCTAATCTGCTGGAGCATTGCCTTTTTACTTGGTAAACTAGGAGCACATTCTATTGCAGTGGAAGCCACAGCATCATCCACTAACATACAGGGTGGATCTCTAGATATTGCTGCCCTATCTCTCAAACTTCAACACACAGAGTATTTCTCAACTTCAAATGGATCTCCCGTATGATTGTGTGGCATTGTTTTTATTAGTTTCTCACCTTCAGAGAGTGAATCGGTTACCACTCTTCCTTTGCAACTCCCAGACTGCTTTAATTTACAGCACCAATAGCGTCTTTCTGTTGTTTTTTTCTCTAGATGGTATAGATAGCCTTGAATGGCCAGAACATGCTTATTCTTTTGTGATTGCACTCTAGGATACAGTTCACCTAGAATGCCAGGCGCATGAGAATGATTGCCAGACATTGCGATGATGTTTGCTATTGAGCAGTTTGTTAAAGGTATAATACGTCTTTTATAGGAAAGTCTTGTATACAACGGGAACTATTTTAACATATCATTAATTTATTGGTGCTTTTATTTAGGCATTGCGGGATTCGCGTTTATGAAGTTTCGGTATTCTGTCTTTTCGGGATGTTAGTCTCGGTATTTTCAGGTCCAGTATTCTGTATATTTGGGATTCAGTAGTGATCCCATGAAATCATATATAATGATTTTGACATGGGAAACAGTATTTCAAAATTTTACAAAATATTGATAAACTATAAAACAACACCCAAAACCTCACATTGGAAATATATAACTAAAGGACACTCAGTACAGTTAACTGAATATATTAATACAAATATCTTATTATTGATAAAATATCCATCCTTTACACAATACTGGAAAGTTTTTAATTGGAAATGCTTGCACAAAGCATTCTTGACCCAGACAGAATCAGTAAAATTAGTTCTTCCATAAAAGGAATATGTCGGCGATGTGAACAAGTACACAATGCAGATTGGAACCACATTTTCTTTGATTATGTTAAAATGAAGCCATTTTGGAATGGTATTAATAACTTTCTACAAGCTTTATTTAATAAATCATTTTATTAAAATAAAGCTCTTGTATTATTAAATGTGACCGAAGGTTCTCATTTGAATAGATCAAACACGTATCTAGTATGGACTATACTTGCGATTTCAAGAAAGTGTCTAACAAGAAAATGGAATACAAAGACAATACCAACTTTGGAAGACTTCTACAGACTACTAAAGACCACCGCATTATTGGAAATTAAAATTAAAGAACTAAGAATTTATCCAAAGCCATTTATCAACAACTCTTGGGGAAAAGTCTTATTGTTGATTGACACTATGCAATAATTGATCAGACACTCTGATAATGGATTGGGCATACTTATAAAGTAACTGTATACATTAAGATCTGTTATAGTGTCAGGCTAATGCAAATAGTATATATTGTTATTAAAAGATGTTATGTATAAATACTATAGAATTCATTCAAATGCTTTTGAAAAATAAAAAAAATTGAGGAAAAAATATGTGTGTGTGTGAGTGTGTGTGTGTGTGTGTGTGTGTGTGTGTGTGTGTGTGTGTGTGTGTGTGTGTGTGTGTGTGTGTGTGTGTGTGTGTATCTTTCTGTGTAGGTAGATGGATACAGATATGTATATATGCAAGTATGACATACTCTCAGATCAACACATTATCATACCTTTATATATGTTAACTTTCATATCACTCAGCTTTGAGGTGAAATGTGAATATCACAGTCCTTGGCAATCTTCAGTATAATACTATATCTCTTGACAAAGTGGGAGCCAACTAGTTAAAATTGATGGGTTGTAAATCATTCAGAATGTCATATTATAACAGTGCCTCCTTCTGGATACTCACTGAATGTGATTTTTAATACAATATGTAATTTGGAGGTAGGAGAAACAGAACATGAACATTGAATATAAAACTGAAACAAAGGTAGACAATAAAATGTCTTGGGAAAGTTATTTCTTGAAAACAAGGGGAGAAATGCCAGGTTGCACTGTAGAAAATGGAGTTCTGACAGGATGAGTGGTTGACCAGAGTAGATAAACTATATTTGCATGTTATTTTTTAATCTGAGCTGGCTGTAGCAATCATTAATGAAAATAGTAAATGCACAAACATTACAGCAACAGCTAATAGTACAATATAATTTTCTACAGCAGAAATATTCATTTTAAAAATTATACAAACTCATGTACTACCATTTAATTGATGATGTTTTTCTCATTTGGAGTGATGAATCTGATAAGTTTAAGTATTTTTCAACATATAAACACATGTCACATAGATGCTGTGCTCAGATTTAATTGATATTTGGCTGCAAAGTCATTCTTGCAAGTAAAGCTACCCATAAGTAATAAATTGATCTATATTAGAACATGAAAGTTTCAGAACTTAGAATGTTCTAATATCGACACCTACTAACCGAAAACTGATAAGACCGAAAATTGAAAACAGTGAATTTTTTACTAGGGAAAAAATTTGCTGATCCAAAACACATATACCCAACACAAACACATCAAACAAACAGCAATCCACACACATACATCTAAAATTTTACATCTAAACCTACACTAAACTGTACATACACCACTATCTACCCACTTACCTTAACCCAAACTCTAACCCTAAGATCCGCCACTATCACACACACACCTCACCTGCGCCCCAACCCTAACTCACCTATCCCACCCTAACCCTCACGTCCACACATTTGCACATTTACCTGACCCGCGCCCTAACCCTAACTCACCTATCCCACCCTAACCCTCACGTCCACACAATCGTACACTTACCTGAACCCGACCGTAACTTTTCACCACAGAGCTGAAAATAGCAAAGCGACAGGAATGGACAACCAAATTCTTTCCCTAGGGAATAATTAGGTTATCTAAATTTTCGCTATTTTCAGCTTTTGGTTAGTAGGTGTCGATATTAGAACATTCAAAGTTCTGA
This sequence comes from Protopterus annectens, assembly GCF_019279795.1. Classification (NCBI taxonomy): domain Eukaryota; kingdom Metazoa; phylum Chordata; order Ceratodontiformes; family Protopteridae; genus Protopterus; species Protopterus annectens. Next base: position 897,882,138 of record NC_056737.1, read on the forward strand.
AACTTCGATGTTCTAATATAGACCCTAATGAATCAAGGAGTATACATATGCATATTAAGCCAAATAATCAAAACTCATTATTTATAAAGTAGCCACCCTAAACATGTGAAGTGAAAATATCTGAGATAGTTTAAATGTCTAAGATGTTCACATTTACAGACAACAGGATATGTTTTACAAAGCTATGCACTGATAAGCAAGTTTATTATGAATTTCTATGATAAATGAATGGTCATTACTTGATACCGTGAAGTGTTGCATACTGATAGACAATTACTTCTGGAAAATCAGATTTAGAAATTAAAGAGCACCAGTGAAGTTCATTTCAGAATTGCCACACAGCAGTTTTAAAGTCAGGCAATCCATCAGTCAAGGGGTATTTTGAGAGAGTCATGTCATGTCAAAGGTGTTTTGATAGACCTAGCTTTATGTATACAAGGTATAAAACTTTAGCAGACACATCACTTCATTCATCTACTATGCTTGAGGTTTAGACTACAAATCCGCTAAAGAATGTCATGTTTTCTTAAAGCAAATTCACTGTATTAATGCATAGCAGGAATGTCTATTTGTTTACCTCAGTAGGAAGAAAAATATGTGTATAAACAGTTTTGCAACTGCAAAACTCAAAATGTTACATACATAGCAACATTCTTATCTGACTTATTTTATGAAGGGAAAACTTGCAAGACATTTAGAGAGAAAAGATTATTTTAATATAGCCAAAGCATTTCAAACAGTGTGTTATCTGTGCAATACAATTATAATCCACTTGCTTGATGAACTGCCGAACTGCCACAACCAAAACCTATAACAAATCCAAAATAACATGCCACCGATTGAATCCAAACACCCAGTTGAATCAAATATTATGCTTATTTGTAGTTACGTGCATTCATCTCCAAATATGGGAGACTTCATCAGAACGGTTTGTTCTGAAGAAGTCTCACATATTTACAGTTGAAAGGAGAAAACCAAAAATAAATGTTGTATTTCATTCAACTTGGTGTTTGGATTCCATCTGTGGTGTACTGCATTGAATATGCAATATGATTATTATGTATTTATTTATTTATGTATGTATGCATGTATGTATTTCGTTATGTTGTATTTCAAGCACACCAGGTAGCAGGGAAACCACAGAAAGGTGACAAGCATGTGCTGGGATAGCAGATAAAAGTAGGTGATTATAAGCAGATAGGTTTAAATAATGGATATGGTACATCATTTGAAATGTAAGTGAACCCTGATCAGTGTATGTGTAATGGCTTATGAAATGACATTCTAGTTTTGTATATACAAGCTGCTTGTGAAATTTAGTGTTTTAAACCAGTCTTTATCTCTTCCTCCTCCTAGCATACTCCCATTAATAACCAACTTTATTCATACGTGTATTGCAAATACCTTACACAGTCATGTATATTTATCCACCCTCTCACTAAAACATAGTCACAGTTTTTTACAAGTCCAAATTTGAACCATTGTGCTACTATTACTTTTGGATGAGTTAAGTGTTTAAAAATGACTTCTTATTCATATCCTTTGTCTTTCGGCTTTTCCCGGTTAGCTGTCACCACAGCGGATCACCGGTCCTCTAATGATTGGCAGTGGATATTTACAGTGTCAAGTTTGTGCTGTAGCAGAATGTAATGTTTACCTGATCCTGCTGTCACTCACATTTTTCCTCTAACATTGTGTATCAGTATTTCATTGTATGTTCAGAAGTATGTTGTTCGTCTATGAATATCTCTTGCACTGTGTTGATTTTTTAAATCATAAAGCAACAAGAGATATTAATGAATGAATGAACAACAAAAGGTATACTGCTTGACTAATAAAGAGGCCAAGGCTGTAATCATAATGGGAAAGAACAAAGTGTGAAAGAACTACACTAATTTCTGGAAAGTGCTACAGTAGGTTCTACAATGAAGCTCCATCAGGCTGGAAGGCGGGAACACAAAGATAAAGAAATGCATGAGGGATTACAGCATCAGTCTGCTCACCAGTCCAGGAGACAAGAGCAGATGGCAGGAGAGCTCCAAAAATCTTCTAAAGGAAGAAAACCCACAGAAGCTGTGCTGCTGCATATGCAGCCTATGATAAAAGAGGAAGCTGAACCCACCATAGAAGAAGTAAGAAGACTATGAAAATGAAGTCAAGGAAAACAGCAGGCTCAGCTGAAGTTATGGATATATGATCAAGATGTTGCATGCACTAAAGTAGAAATGGCTCCTGAGGATACTCAGTGAGATTTGTAGAGGCAGGTGTAAGCATCCTAGTGTCAATATACAAGAATAATGAGATTATTTGGAAATGCAGTCAGCACAGAGTTATCAGGCTCCTGACACACTACATGAAAGTACTGGATAATAAATATGCAGAATAATAGAACGTATGATGGGAGATGAGCAGGTCACGTTCAGATTCAGATCAGGATGCAGTACAAATGACCCAATATTCACAGTGAAATAGGTAGTGGACAAAAAAAGCTGCAGTTGAGGAAATGAGGAAAGAGTCCAAATGTGTATTTAAAATACTAGACCTGGAGAAGGCATATGACAAGGTCCTATGAAAGCTGATTTGGGTGGTCCTGTGACCAATGACACAAGCATGAACAGTGTTCAGATACAAAGAGAAGTTCATTATGGGAGTTAGTATTTATCATGGTTCAGCTGTGAGTCCATCTTCTTCACGCTTGTCAAGGATTATGGTTCCCTGCCTGTCTTATAACAACTATTTCCTGTAGAAGCTTCAATTTCTCCTCACCTCATTTATTTCTTACTTCTTCCTACCTACGCTTTAACCCAGTGTAAATCATAATACTCTCAACCATGCAGCTTTTATTCCATCCCATTTCCTTCAATCCACTTTTCCTTTCTCATTCCTCTTCTTCTGTAGTAGCCACTGCATGCCTATTTTGACCGCATGGCCTCATTGTCCCTTTGCCACTTATAACAACCACAAGAACTAAAATTACTCCATAGCAAAAACTGGAACCAAGGCATTGTAAGCACAGAAGGAGAAATTTCCATAAGTTTAATACCATGAGCAAATGTCCAAAAGATAAGCACTTTCATCTGTAATAAACTTGGACTTCATCAGATAAAATACATTAAAACATCCCGCTGTTATATAGTAACAACTCTCAAATCACGCGATAAACACACCTCAATCAAAAGTTAGCAGCTTAAAGTAACAGAGTTAAATACATAAATAGCACTGTATACATCATATTAAAATGACATATATACTTTGCAACATAATAACAAAATAAGACATGACACAGAATTACTTCTCATAAGCCTTCCTTTTGAGCAAACACAAAACAGAATCTATATCATTCATGCCAGGAGGAACTGCAGCCTGAAAACAATCCATACAGGGAAAACAATTAATGCCCCTTTTAAATGCATTTCTGCGTTCTGTACACATCATTTTCTTTTTAATGTTAATGAACAAGTAGGGCATAATCCTAGGGGTGGTCCATGGAAAAATCTGTATTGAAGAGTGGGAATTGTGGTGGCAATTTTTTCTTAATGCTACATATATGAGAAATAACTCTGTGACATGTTTTCTTTTGTTATTATGTTGTTAGGTATATATGTGATTTTAATATGATGCATTCAATGCTTATGTATTTAACACCTTTGCCACTTATATTAATTCCACTTCAATCATCTATCATTCCTGACCCATGCCCTCAACTCAAAACCACATTACATGGCCTGAAATATAACTTTCTGTTTTCCAGACCAAAATCTAATTTACTTCTGTGCTGGTTTAATGCCTTTCTTCAAAAGTACAAATTGTGTCCTCCTTACCCAGTTTAATTTCCAAATATCTAAACATCCCACCTAAGTTACCCCTATCATTAACACTTTCTGGCAACTAATATACAATTCAGTAATACAAAACAAATTATCCAAATAAGAATCCATTAAAAAAAAGCCTCCCTAGCAATCACCAAATCTCCTTCCTTCCTTCAAAAATGCCTTCATAGTCTCTCCCATGCTTTAATGGGAACTTATCCCTTTTGTGATTTTGATTTATTGTATCTGGCACAGGGGACATGCCATATATTATTACTGAGTGATTTATCTTAGCTGTTTTTGCTGGTTTCCTTGCCCAAGATACCATGACCTTGCATTACTAGGGATATCTTCTCCATTTTTGTTAACCTCAGCCACCAGCATCTGTTGTTCACTTGACTAGATGAATGTCGGTGCCACCATGGTGTGTGTGTGTGTGTGTGTGTGTGTGTGTGTGTGTGTGTGTGTGTGTGTGTGTGTGTGTGTGTGTGTGTGTGTGTGTGTGTGTGTGTGTGTGTGTGTGTGTGTGTGTGTGTGTGTGTGTGTGTGTGTGTGTGTGTGTGTGTGTGTGTGTGTGTTCTGTCATTGAACAAAAAGGCACAGACTCTTCAAAGTTACGAGGCCAGTAATTGTCTCTCTGCCATTAGATTTTCAGGGCCAAAGGATATATATCAACTTCTCTTTCACCTCTGCTTCCTAACATTTCATGTAAATTGTGACTGTCTGCAATTCCTTCCTCTTTTGGTAGAGTAGAAATGGAAGTTCTTCCATTAGCTCCCTTTGTCCTTTGGACACATCAGGTTCTTTCTCACTGCAGCTTTCCTAATGAGCCGGTCTTTAGTTTTATAGGAATGGCATTGAAAAATAAAATTTTATGGCTTATTTGAGTCCTTTGGATGGCACCTAATTCTATGTCCTGAGTCATAAACTTGCTCACCAATCCATGTGTTAAGAACTATTTTAAGAATATCCATATTTTTATCCATTTTAACTTTAATGGGAATCTTGTTCTGCAAAAGTACTATTCCATTAGTAATATATATAGTCCATATATATATAAGCTGCATATAGGAATGTAAACAGTTAAATTATTAAGCTTGCACATTTTAGTAGATGAATAAATCCATCCATAACTCCTTTTTCCTATTTTCCACATGGGGTCAGGGTATCACTTCAATAGTGACAATCATCTAGATCCAGGATTTACACTGCCAGGTGGCTAGCCTTGTCACAGTTGTTCATCCATACCATGTCCATACATGCATACACGCACACCAATGATCAGTTTAGAATGCCTAATCCACTAAATGAATATCTCTGAAGTATGGGAAGAAACTGGAGCATCCAGGGAGAATGCACACAAACACAGGGAGAGCATGTAGACTCCACACAGAAGGCACCCCAGACAAGAATCAAACCAGAGTGCCACATATGTATCTACAGTGGACTGAATGTAATTTCAAAGTACAATTAGATGCTGTACTTAAAGACACACTCCCATGCCTATGCAAAAAGGGCTCTGACAGACATAACAACATGGTTTTACATGTATTTAGGGCTGGCCTTCTCAACTGTTGGACCCAGTTTGGACAACTTTCATAGAAGCCAAGAGTTGATTTCTTACCTTCCACCCACCCCAACACCTAACACTCTTCTCACTGTTAGCCTGCTGGACTTGAGATTATTTAAAAGTTTGGTATCAGGAGTAAAGAAAAAAAAAAAAAAAAAAAAACAAAGCCAGCATGGTAAGTGGGAAGAAAAGCTTTAATGTAAAAAATATATAAACATGGACTTATTGATTTTGCCCCTTAGTAGCATTGAGGCTTCATCAGAGTCAATTAAAACATTAATGCATGTTCATTAAATAGAAGAAACAAATATGCAGTAGCCATTCAAGAACATTACTTAATTAAAGCAATAAACTGAATTAATTTAATACAACCACTGCAAACCTTATAGAGACAAATCCATAAACTGCTGTATCTGTGTTAAAATGGATAATAAATTGATAAATATACTAAACTTAACAATACACTTCTATCAAAATTAATAAGAAAAAATACAAATAAATAAAAACATACTATACCGTCGCTGCTCAAAGTTTTAAAATACAGCCAAATGACCAGTGGTCATTAATTCCAAGTTTGTCCATGGCATTTAACCTAAATTGCCACAGCATTTCTTTATGTTCCAAAAGATTTTCACTATCACCTCCCCTTTCTTTCCAATCCAAATTGTCAATCAAATTAAAAAAAAAATCTTTTGAAATTACTACATCCCTTAGAATGCTGCTATAAAGCATTAGCAACTTTTTTGCTTTTCACATCAACATTCTCACATATATGTACAATATTTTAGTTGCCTGACAGTCTTTCCTATATAGATTGCCTGACATGACATACAAGTAGTAAGATACATCACCATTTTTACATAGCAATTTCATCGACCTGGACATACAATAATTCGGTCTGAATTGTTGACTGTCATACTATCCTCAATTCCTCAGTAACCTGATTCCTGACTTGACTCATCTCTCAGATACCCATACCCTTCTTCACTCTCCCTATTGAGTACTCACCCTTAATTACAGCGCAGTGTAATTAAGCCTCATCCTGCCTCACATGGTGTGTAAAAAATTGTGTATGTGTAGATTATCATAATCTGTCTGCTCTACTGAATATCTTGCCAAGCATCCAAGTCTTCCATAAAATATAGCCATACATTGTCTGTTACTTTGTTTCTTCTGACTCTTATATTGTTACTCTTGTATATTGTTAAATACTGTTATTAACTTTCTAAACAAATTCTTTTTTATGTACATTGTTTTTGGAGCTTTTCTTCCCAGGCCTCCACTGAAAACGGGCTCATACCAGCCCAGCGGACTTTCCTGGTAAACAAAAGCAAATACATAAATAATAAGTAAATAAGCCCCAACATAATAAATTTACAAAATTTACATGCCACACATTTAACCATATGTGGCCTAGATGTATTTTCATTAATATTTTTGTGAATCTCTAACCATCCATCAATGGTTTTACCCCCACCATACACCACCTGTGGGATATCACCCAACTGATCCTTTGTTTCTGGGGTAAATATCATATTTCATGATCTTCTAAAGGTCACAACTTTGGTGGGGGAATTGTGGCTAAAAGAAATTATGATAGCACCCGTTTTCTCATCACTTCGGACTGGTGTTATGTCAACTTTTAATGTCAATGTGTTTTGACCAACTTTCAAAATCTGGGCACATTTACTCATTCTAGCTTTGAAAATCCCATTTTTAATTTTGTTTAACATACTCAAGTGGTATCTCTTTTCCTTAAACATATCAATTAACTGTTCCATCTCCACTGACAATAAACGGTGTCACTCACCAGCCTAGACAAACATTTGCCCCTTGACAGCACCCCTTTTTTAAAATAAGGGGAGACAACTTTCAAAATACAAAAATTATAATTAGGGTAACCCCTGGATTTATTAAAGCTTACATGTAGTGTAAGAATAGTGCAGCCACTCCTGCACGGAATATGGCCAGCAAGTGATCCAGTAAACAAGCCTGGGGATGTGCACGAGCCTGGCAGCACTATTCCTACATGAATACAACTGAATAATGCTTATTACCACATTTGCTTGTGAAAACCATGCAAATGAGGTGAATTAGTGATTCAGTAAAGAGACAGAGATCCATATGGGAATAGTGTGAGGTGCAGAAATGTATTCAGATAGTAACCAAGTACATTTCTGCAACAATCAAAACGGAGGCATATCAGCTCAAAGTAAAGCATGTATTAGAATCCTTAGGCATGCCAATGGCCAAAAATATGGTCACTGGCCTTGGGAAGTGTTAAAAATGATAACATTCAAATTTTTTTTACCTATTTTGGCCGTTTAAGCATTGGGCAGTGGAGCGCAAATGGGATCATGATGAAAATAAAAAAAATGTGAAAAGTCAATTTTAAGTGAAATCTACAGTTTGCCCTTATAGTCTATGGCATGCAGAATCAAAACAAGAATAGGTAGGACTGATTGCTAAGGAGGAAGGCTGTGGTACAATGGGGTAACCAGGGACTAAGGCAGTGGGGTATGCAAATGAACAGATTTTACTGAATAACTAAATGGGAGAGCATTCCCAGTCTGCACCTAACCGTGTAGGAGCTATAAGGCAGTGGTGTAATCAAGATTAGCAGCTGACATGAAAAGGGTGTGTGTCATGCTTGGTGTAAGCATGTTGGAGCACCACGGCTCCCATTTGAGCCTAGCTAAGCAAGGGTGTGTGTCTGAGGCTGTATTTACTTATTCTATGAAATAAGGAGTGTGTTCACATCCAGGGGAGGGCCATTTCTTCTCAAAACTGTTAACCTTAGGTAAACGGGTTTGTGCAGTGTGCACCGGATCTTAAAAAAATAGAAATAGCAGAACTGTTTAGATTTTGGCAGCAGGTTTTCACAGCACACCATAGGGCTTAAAAGGAGTCAAAATGGGAAGGGGGAATAGCAGAATACAGGCACTCAAGTACAAATAATATAGCTGGCAGGTGGAATGTATCATAATCAGCCAATCACACAGGCAGCATCTGCAGCACAACAGTATAAACTGTGCAAACACCTTTCAGTTTGTTTTTTCCCACAAACTTTGCACAATAGGTGTACACACTCAGGGAGATTTTAACTGACAAAACTAACAAAATGTTAAGTGCTGCTGTCACCTTGATGCATTAGTATGTGCTAGAGGCTGAAGATGATGAGAAGGATAATGCTGACATCCACCATAGACTGAGGAGGAGGAGAAGGAGAAAAGTGTTCAGACCCAGGGTAACCTACCAGGGGCTACATGATCTGGAGATAGTAGAACACTACAGGGTGGACAGGGACATACTTCAGCAACTCATCGAACTGTGGCAGCCTCACCTCAGACCCAGAGCCAGCAGAGGGGAAACCATCTCAGTGGATACTAAGGTATGTGTAGCCATAAGAATACTAGCTAGAGGTACTTTCAAAGACCTACTGTGGATATCATGGGGGTCTCACAGGCATCTACGTCTAGGATACTCCACCAGTTCCTGGATGCCATGCTATCACATGCCAGTGAGCACATTTACTTCTCCAGCACCCATGAGGAGAGGAATAGCAATATGCATCTCTTCCACCATATAGCAGACTACCCAGAGGTACTGGGTGCCATAGACTGCATGCACATCCACATCAAAGCACCACCCTGTGACCAGGGTAGGGTCTACATAAACTGCAAGGGCTTTAATTCTATCAACTGCCAGGTCATGTGCAATGCCCAGGGCATTATCATGAATGTGTGTGCTGCCAGCACTGGAAGCTATCATGGCTCCTATATCTGCTGGCTATGCACTGGAGCCATGGATGATGACACCCATCAGAAATGCACACACACCCACTCAAGAACACCATAATGAGGCACACACACAAACCAAGATCATTATAGAGAGTGTGTTTGGGATGCTCAAGTCACAGTTCCGTTGCCTTGACATATCTGATGGAGCCCTGCAGTACTCTCCAGCCACATGTGCATGCATGTTTGTAGTATGTGCCATGCTAAACAATATGATTTTGTGGAAACAGCTGCAGCAGGAACAACACAGGGAAGGGCCACATAGCCCCCCACCATTTCCAAGGCCCCACAAGCATGGAGGGACTTGGAGGAGGAAGCCCCTGAGCCTGCTCCTGTAGGCAGACAGAGTTGTGCCCAGTATGCCCAGGCCTTGGCAAAGAGGCAACGCATAGCACACACACTGACACTGTAGGGACCCAGGGACTGACACCTCTCTCTTACTTGCACACACAGTAAAATGGATGCCACACAAATCACACTACCTGTAGCTTACCATATACAGGCAGTGTACTGCGTGGATCTGACAGAGTCAGCCATCACCCACCATCCCCACAACTGCCATAGGCACAAGGTAAGTCAGTCTTCTAAACAATAAATGAATTAAGTAGTATGTTCTGGTAGCATATCTATGGCATCAGTGCATGTATGCAAGGGAATGGGCCGGCCTACTGGGGTTGTAGCAAACAACTGACAGCTATGTGGGACACCAGGAAATGTCTGCCCAACACTGGCTTCCCCACACTATGCAGTATTATCCCAGGTGACAAATCCCACTGCAGTATATGCGGAGGGCCAACTAAGGAGGGGTCATAGGTCACATGCATGGATGTCAATGTGGGGATCTCATACTCACCTCTCAGACTCACCCAGCAAGTCAGCTGTAGAAAACCATAAAGGAATGTCTGGCAAAGACCCACAATTGGTGACAATGATGGAATACCCCACTACAGACTTACACAGTGATATCACAGCAGGCCTTGCAGTTGTAGTAAGGCTCTGAACGGTAAGAAGTCTGAAACTCAATTGTATGCCATTACAATCTAACCTGTGATCTCTATTGATATGCCTCTATTCTCCAAGACAGGGCACAATACTATGCTAAATGGAACCAAAATGTAAAGCCAATATCAGCACAGTATGTGCAAATGTGTACTGTTGACAGGTGTGCCCCCCACACCCACATTCCCATAGAAATGCAGTAACATGCAAGTATGTAGGGTAATAGCAGCAGATCACACATTGCCAGGGCTGTCCCAATCAACATAATAAATTGTTGCATGTCCACAATATGCAGGGATCAATGATCTATGTATATGCATGGGAAATACTGTAAGGATGTGGCCAGCACTTACTCACGGCTGTTGTGTCTTAGTGGCCTAGGTACAGTACTGTTGTAGACAGGGCCATGTTCCAAGAATTACAGAGTCAACTATATCACATGTCAGATACACCTATGATGGGAGTTGTATACACTGTCCAGATGTCAATATCCATTACTGCCAATAAGCTGGACAGGAGATGGACAGGGGGCCACAGATATGAACAGTACACAGGTCAGAGTAACCTACACAATGCCTACCATACCTCCTAACTGTACAGACCTTTTATAATTTTCTACAGCAGAAATATTCATTTTAACAATTATATAAAAACGTGCATCATATTTGTGGTGTCTTTATCATGAAATAGTGGTTGTGTGGCAAATCACTGGCAAACCACAAAAGTTTAAATTCAGAAAATAATGACGGATTGTAGTGTCTCAGACTTCAGACCCTATAGAAAACACAAGCTAATGCAAAATCTGTTATTGTATCAACCTTCTAGGTTTGTAAGGCCAGTAGTTAAAGTGTTACCTATACTTAGGCCTTTGTCACCCAATTACTTATGACTTTGTCCAGATGTCTGGCTCTCATACATAGGTTCATAGGTTCATAGGTTCATACTATACTATCTGCTCTAGGGCATTTATAAGCCTAGCCAGAATGTGTTTGGCTTTCGCCACCCATTTTAAATTAATTTTGCTATGCCCATTTTTGAGGTTAGTATACTGTGCCTCTGTCTAACAGTGACACAGAAGTGATACCCGGGGTAAACCTACGATCTCCCATCCACTCATCAAGATTCCTCTTGAAGAGAGTCAATGAGGGACTCTGCCTAACCTGGACTGGGATTTTATTCCAGAGTGAAGGGAGCCTCTGGGTTATGAATCTGTCCCTCCAGCATGTCCTATTTATTTCAGTGCTGAGGTTCAAGTCTCTCGAGCGTGTAGCTCGACAGGATTTGGATTTTCTGAGGTGCAGCATGTCCATTAATTCCGGGTTGGACATGGCTTTATACGTCAGGCACAGATCGCCTCAGAACAGGCGGTATGCCACTGAGTAGAGCTGGAGTTTCTTTAACCGGGCAGCATATGGCATCTGTTTGAGCCCTTTGATCCTCCTGGTGAGGTACTTTTGGGGTCTTTCCAGTTGCTGCAGGTGTCTGGTAAGGTACATCCCAAAAGGGGCATTGTACTCAATTATGGGCCTGATGAGGGATGAGTAAAGAGGCACGATGACCTCCCCTGATCTAGATGTGAATCCCTTCATGATTAGGTGGGCAATATAAAATGTTTTTCTAACCACTTTGGCCACGTGGTTGTCAAATGAGAGATTGCTATCAACTTGGGTCCCCAGGTCCCTAATTACTTCTTCTGTACTTAATGGATTACCACCTATGTGGTAATTTGTGGGCACTTTGTTTTTGCCAAAGGGGATGACTATACACTTTTTGGCGTTTAGCTTGAGGCCATGGTTCTGGCACCAGTTGTCTGTTTCTATGAGGCCCTTTTGGAGGATGCTTGTGTCGGCTGCAGAGTCGATTATAGTGCCCAGTTTGCAGTCATCTGCGAACTTGGTCAGCCACAGTCCTTCCGTGAGGGCCTGTACCTCCGAGAAATGTATACTGAACGAGAGAGGTCCCAGGACTGAGCCTTGTGGGATGCCACTTGTAACTGGTTTGGAGTTTGACATGGCTCCAGCAATTCTAACCATGTGGGTTCTGTCCTTGAGCCAGTTTGCAGCCCATCTAGTGACATAGGGATTTATATTTAAGCTGGTGAGCTTATCTATAATGCCCGAGTGGGGTATTGTATCGAAGGCTTTTGCGAGGTCCAGGTAGGCTGTGTGGACCACCTTCCCCTCGTCAATAGCCTTGGTGACTGTTTCAAAGAAATCAACCAGGTTTAAGAGGCAGGATCTGCCCTTAACAAAGCCGAACTGGGTAGGATCCAGTGTCTGTAGGTCCCCAATATCTTTATTTATGAGGTCCATGATGATCCTTTCCATAGCTTTGCAAACCAAGCTAGTCAGGCTTATGGGGCGATAGTTTCCAGGATCCGTTGAGGCACCACCTTTGTGGAGAGGGACCACAGTTGCTGTACGCCACTCTTTGGGTACATATCCTGTAGTAAAGCTGAGATTGAACAGTAGTTTTATGTTTGGGTTTAGCTCTTCTTGGAGTTCATGTAGGACGCAGCCCAGGACACCGTCTGGTCCCATTGATGCTGTGTTTTTTGCTTTGGAGAGGGCTGCTCTTACCTGAGCATCTGAGATGTCAGGGGGGCAGCACTCTGTTGGGATAGATATTTGCCCTTTTGGTGGGGAGGGGGGGGGGGGAAGTTTGCGCTGAACCTGTCAGCTAGGATGTTGGCAATGTCTGTGGGTTCGGTATATTTTTGTCATTTTGAACTAATTCTGAGCATATCTGGGAATTACCACCCAAGTTCCTAACATAAAATCGTCTAAGGCCAGCTTCGAGAGAAAAATTGCACAGGACACTAAGGATAATCACAAGGCTTTCTTTAGTTATGAGTGCCCGTAGTTTTTTGCTAATACTGATCAGAGATGCCTTTCCTTTTTTGGAATTTGTCTCTGTTATTTACTAGCTTCCTCCTTCTATTGTATAGTTTGTTTATGGCTGGGGTCCACCAGATAGGACGTCTGCCTTTGGAGGACTGGGTCTTGGTTTTATTTGGGATTGCATGATCCATGCATTCCTGAAGGTGTTCATAGAATGCATTTATAAAGGATTCTGCGGTCTGGGCCGTATTTTCCACAGGCCCGAGGGCTTTGAAGGATTCCACCTCGGTTTTGAGGAGTGTGAAATTTGCTTTAGAGAAGTTTTTCACTGTAGTTTTCTGGGCAGGGGGTGGTGTCGGGATGTGAATATCCAGTGAGATTAGTTTATGGTCTGATCTTACCAGTGAGGGATACACTTCTGGTCTGGAGCATAGAGTCCCCATGTTGGTGATGATCAGGTCCAGTATGTTTTCCCCTCTTGTGGGAGTGATAACAAGTTGTTCCATAGCATTTGAGTTTATAAATTCTAGGAACCTTTGGGCTAGGGTGTTGGAACTAGAGTAATGCTCCCAGTCTATGTTTGGGTAGTTGAAGTCGCCCAGTATAATGGTGTTTGGAGACACCTTCATATTTTCCAGTGTTCCAGGAAGGCCGAGTGGGGTTCCTGGGTTAGGGAGGGTGGTCTGTAGCAGGCTATAAACTTGAAGGCAGTTTTACCCACTGTTAGTTGCACATGGATAGTCTCTGATGCTTTGTGCTGTGCCACCAACCTGGAGGTGTGGGTATCTTTGACGAATATTGATACTCCCCCTCCTTTTGTGGGTCGGTCCAAGTTTTGGGGCCGAAAAGCATGGTATGAAGTATAACCTGGTAGTGCTGGGGTGCTCTCGGGATCCTTGAACCAGGTTTCTGTTACTGCACAGATATCGATGTTCTCCATGCTAAGGAGAGTTTTGAGTGCATGCATCTTGAGGTTTAGACTTCTGGCGTTGAGTAGCATTACTCTTAGTTTCTTATCCCTTGTGATACCTATGGAGGTGGGTTTGTCTTTTGAGCATTGCCTAATGAAGGCACTATTGGGGTAGCTAGAGCCTTTGCCAATATCCGAAAGCCCAGGGGTGACATGTGCAAGCCGTCCCTAGCGAAGAATCGTGGCTTGTCGAGCATGTCATCCCAGGCTGACAGGCTTTGGATCCCCTTTGAATGACACCAATACTTAAGCCAATTGTTGAAATTGATCATCTTGTCTTCATATTGTGGCATCATTCTTGGTGAGGGTAAGATGCTACTCAAGGTCAGGGTCATACTGGCCTGGGCCACATGCTCAGAGAGCTCCTCTATGTCTCTTTGCATGTAGTCCATAGAGATGTATGGTGCCTAGTAACACAGTAGGTAACTGAAGGTCAGTGTACTGGCAGGACATAAAAGGCTGCCGCCTTATTATGTCAGCACTGACATAGTAAGGTGGCAGTCTTTTATGACCTTCTAGTACACTGACAGGTCATAAAATGCTGCCACCTTACTATGTCAGCACTGAAAATGTGTCACTGGATAGCAGCCATATCCCCGGAATGGCAGGTTGTCACAGAAGGAGCACAAGTATGCCTTGTATATCTGTTCTGCTTGTCCTAACATTGCATTCACATACAAAGTATTTGCAAAACAAGAAAAGGTCATGTCAAACCATCAGTGGCAGACAGTGGAGAAGCAGATGTCACACCCATAACAGAAAGCAAGCAAGTAACAAACAGGTCCTGCAACTGTCTCCGTATGGCAGAACAGTATCAACACCCTGTCTCCATGTGTGGGCCTTCGTCTAACTGTCATATGTGGGCCTGTCCAGATGTCAGAGTCAGTGACAGTTTGACATCTAGGCCAACATGTAGCAGCATAATACCATAGTAAAACAAACTGTCTGAGGACTGCAACAGATGTAGTGATGCAATGTTGGACAACCTGCCAAATAGGTATGCTCAGAGGTGTGTAGTCCATAACCTTGTGTGTGATGTTATGGCATTTACCATGCTCACACCAGAATTACAAATACATAACAGCAGCCACTGCGGGCAAAGCCTGTGACTGGACTACGGAAGGATAAAGAGACACACAGAAGGGGGAGGGGAACTCTGGCCAGACAAATGGAGAATGTGCACACCAGAGTACATTTTGCAGTAACATAGGTGCCCTGAGGTGTATGGAGTCAGTAAGCATCACCTGCAAATACACAACACACAACCACATAAGTGGAGATCCACAACAAATCAAACCCCAAGTAAAGGACACCTCAGAGGCAAAAATACATGAAAACTTCTCAAACCTACACACAACAGACCACGCATACTCTACACACCAGGGTCCTGAAAACACTAAGGCCTTACCATACACACAACATATTACTCATAGAAGACTCCAGTCCACTGTGCGACACACGGATGTGCCACACACCAAGCAGGATAAGGAGAAGGTCACAATTACTTGTTTGACAGGTGCCATAATCTGCCATATCACACATGCACTCAAGTCACTCCACAACAGGTACAGGTATAACACTAGCCTATTCCATGGCAGTGTGAATTATGTCAGAAGTACCTCACAAACAATAGAAGGACAGACATGATGTAGTGTGCTGAATATGGGTCTCATGCAGGTATGTTCCTAGCAGTAAGCAGTATCCTGCTGTCACCCAGAGTGATGGATCAATACGAACAGAAAGTGATTGCCAATAACACCTGACTCACTTACCCTTGTCAGCCCAGGGGGATCCATTGCCTGGCAGCCTGGGAACACATGAGTGACAGAATGCACTGCCTTGCTACAGATGGCCTACATCAGTCTCACATGACCTATAGCCACTGGCAAAGGCCCATGTCTCACCCATAGTGCCATTGTAGGGAATGTCATGGGGTCCATACTACCAACATAACACAGAGAGCAAAATACAAATGAAAGGCCATGCCGCTAAATGCTAGTAGCATACCTCTCAACCTCATAGAGCAAGAAGTCTGGACAAAGCCATACATAATGGTGAGAAAACGGCCCAACTATAGGAATACCTTTGAAATAATGCTCTCAAAATGTTAGCAAGCTGATAGAATAAAAGAGAGAGTGTGTAGTAGCATGGATGCCATGAAGGATGTGAAGTCTGAAACTCTAATGTTCGGTCATTATTCCCTGACTGGGACCCTGAGTGATTTGCAACAAACCTGCTATAAAACCACAATGTTAAGGGAAACTGACCAGATATATGAGGCATGAATCTGGATAATCTGTGATAATCTGTACAGTTAAGAAGTATGGCCACACTAGGATATGACCTTTCAGGTAAGAAGAGTACCATACAACCAGGAGATCCCCAGCCAGTATATCACCAAGGTGCACAGCTTCATCAGTCAATCGGCTGTAGCCACACCTCCCAACTGGCTGGATTGTGCAAGAATGTCTAGCCTTTGTCTCATAATATTGGTCTGTGCATCATCCATCTTGTATTTCTCTGGTAAATAAGGGTGATGATCCAATGAAATCTGTCAGTAGGTAATGATACAATACATTACAGTGTCAAACATTGCATAAGTCAGAAAATGTCTACTAAAACAAACCCTGTAACTCAAGCAACTCATATTTCAATAAGAGCAACAGTTACAGTATCCCCCTATGTTTGGGCCATTGTGTCCCCATATTGGCAGCCTATCTCCAGATATGTTACACAAACAGGTTGCAAGGTATGGCTGTAGCACACAGCACCCCGGACTGGAGTTACAACTGTTCCTGGAATGGATTCCCACATTTACTATAGAAGGTCATACTGGGCATGCTCCTACACTTAGATAAATAAAGCCCATGTCTGAAACCACAACAGGCTATATATATATATATATATATATATATATATCTGTATTGTGCAGATGTCCTTGCATACACACAACTATGTACACCTGTCTCCACACTCACCCATCAAACAGGATTACCCACAGCCAGCTGTAGGTGGCCAATATGTGGTATATCTGCATCTGCTGCATGTGATACACACATACATATATATGAGCAACATATTAATTACAATATGTCAAGCATACACAGACATAGACATGGGGAAGAGAGAGACAGACAGTGATAGAATGAGAGACAGAGGGAGACACACATAGAGTGAGTCATATACAGGGATACCCTGAATGGCAGAGAGTGATGTCCTGCTGCAGACAGTTGCATACTGTGGCATATGTCAGAATGAAGATGCGATTCATTGTCTGATGCTACTGAGGTGGGGGTTGTAATACCACATCACCTACATTTGTGTGTTTGTGTGTGTGTGTGTGTGTGTGTGTGTGTGTGTGTGTGTGTGTGTGTGTGTGTGTGTGTGTGGGTGGATGTGGGTAGGTGTGTGTGTGTGTTTGTGTGTGTGTGTGTGTGTGTGTGTGTGTCTGTGTGTGTGTGTGTGTGTGTGTGTGTGTGTGTGTGTGTGTGTGTGTGTGTGTGTGTGTGTGTGTGTGTCTGTGTCTGTAGGTCTAAGTATTATGATGCCTTACCCACTCAGTAGACTTCCCATTGCCCTACTTTATAAGATCTACTGAAGTCATTCACCTTAGAAGTATCTATGGACTAGCTCCAGTCCTGTAAGCTCTATGTGATAACTGCATAATACTATAATACAAATAGCTAAATAGGTAGGGGATTTAATCACAGTCCCCGTGTATATAAGTGTGTGTGTGGGGGGGGGTTGTGTGTGTAAGAATAAGTGTTGAAGTACTTTCACTCCCAGTTCACTTCCCATAGCCCTACTTCACAAGAGCTGCTGATGTCATTCACCGTAGAAGTACCTTTGGACTGGCCTCAGATCTATAACCTCTGTGGTGTGTGTGATAACTGCATAACACTGTAGTACAACTAACTAATTAGGTATGGGTTCTAATCTCAGTCCTGGCAAATGTAAAAGTGTGTTTGTGGGTTACAGATTTTGAGCCCATTCACACCCAGTACACTTCCCATTCCCCTGCTTTAGCAGTCCTGCTGATGTCAGTCACCTTAGAAGTACCTTTGGGCATCCCTTAACACTATAAGCTCTGTGGTGTGTGCGATAACTGTGTAACACTATAGTACAAAAATCTAGTTACATAGGAGTTCTAATCTCAGTCCTGGCAAATGTGTATGTAAGTGTATTTGGTTTTTAAGTGTGTATATCTGTAGGTTAATGTATTTTGTGGCCTTTCTCACCCAATACATCTCCCATTGCCATACTTTACAAGGGCTGGTGATGTTCCTCACCTTATAAGTACCTTGGAACACCCTTCACCCTATAATCTCTGTGGCACATGCAAAAAATACATAACACTGCAGTAGTAATAACTAGATAGGTAGGGGTTCTAATCTCAGTCCTGGAAAATGTGTGTGTGCGAGAACAGCATCCTGCTTGGGTGGTAACCATATCCATTGGGGAGAGGGTTTTGCAATTTTTTTGTTGTGGCCACCCAGTATACATCCCACTGTTGTCATCCACTGTAGAGGTAGCTGTAGACACTCTGCAGCCCTATAAGCTCTGTGCCATGTGAAATAACTATGTAACAGTCTGGTATAAATAACAAGATAGGCAGGGCTTCTAATCCATTGATACCATTCTCCACTCAGGAATCATAGACAAACACACTCAGCTAGGCATCAACCCCTATAACCCTATGTGGGTTGTAAACTTGCTCACAGATAATACCTATGGTGTAAAAGCAGTGGACTCCAGGTCAGACTGCCAACCAGTCATGAGTGGAGTACCACATGGTCTGGTCCTGAGTCCCCTCGTGTTTGGTATCTACACCTCTGAAGTCCAGCCCAATATGAAGGGACTCTGTCTGAAAATGTTTGCAGATGACTGAATGGTGGGAGCTATTATTACTTCCCCAAGTGATGCTGACATCCTGCAGAAAGGCTTCATTGAGACCTACAACTGTTGTCAGAACCCTGGACTTAAACTCAATGCCAGAAAATGTGTTTCCACCCCCTTTGGGAACAACTTGGTTCCCATGAATCACCACATCGATGGTAGTCCACTGAACACAGAAGTCACTATAAGAGAACTGGGAGCGCAGGTTGACAGCAACCTCTCTGTTGACAACCACAGTGCCACTGTGGTCAGAAAGTCCTTCTATGTGGCACATCTCATTACTAAGGGTGTTGAATCCAGGAAGAAAGAGGTCATTGTCTCCATCTACTCTTTCTTCATTAGGCTAATCATCGAGTACAATGGCCCATTTGGCATGTACCTCACTAGACACCTGCAACAACTGGAAAGGCTGCAAAAGTACCTCACAAAGAGGATCCTAGGCCTTAAACACTTGTTCTATATGGACAGACTCCAATAACTCCAAATATCCTCTGTCATATATTGGCTACTTAGAGGCGATATCTGCTTGAGTTACAAAGCCATGTCTGACCCAGCTCTGTTAGGCATGCCACAGCTAAAAAAAACTCATCTGTCTGCACCACATGCCCCAGAGATCTCAACCCAATTTCCACAATCAACAGAACATGCTGGAGGGACAGGTTCATAACCCAAAGACTGGCCATGCTATGGAATAGACTTCACATACATGTCAAGCAGAGCACCTCACTGGCTCCTCTACAAGAAAAATCTGGATGAGTGGATGGGGAATAGAAATCACACCCCTAGTATCACTACAGTGGCTATACTCGATAGATACACTGGGGAGTAACATCAGGAGGCATGATGATAGGGTAATCCTATGATCTAGTCTTGTAAAGGCTCCATGGCCATTCACCTAGTACACACCAATGAATGTATGAACCTATACATCTCAGTACTGGCATACGTGTGTATGTGCATTAGTGTGTATAAAAGTGTTTGTGAGTGTGTAAACATGTATTTGAAAGTCGTTTGAGGCACTTCTCATCTAGTTCACCTCCCATTGTCATTCATTATTAAGGGCTGGTGATGTTATTCACTTTTCAGGTACCTTGGGAAACTCTTCACCTTACAAGCCCAGTGGTGTGTGCGATACTTGCATAACACTATAGTACCAATAACTAGATAGGTAGGGGTTCTAATCTCAGTCCTAGCAAATATGAGTGTGTGTGTGTGTGTGTGTGTGTGTGTGTGTGTGTGTGTGTGTGTGTGTGTGTGTGTGTGTGTGTGTGTGTGTGTGTGTGTGTGTGTGTGTGTGTGTGTGAACTGTATCCTGTTTATGTGTTTGAGTGGGAACTATATCAATTGGGGGGGTTACATTTTTAGGCCATGGTACTTCTGGTACACGTCCCAAAGTACACTTTATAAGGATCACTGTCTTCATCAACCATATAGGTATCTGTTGACACTCTTCAGCCCAATAAGCCCTGTGCTGCATGTAGAAACTATGTAACAGTATGGACTGACTAACAACATAGGCAGGGCTGCTAATCTCAGTCCTGGCAAATGTGTGTATGAGTGTATTTATGTTTGGAAGTATGTATAACTGTAGGTTAAAGTATTTTAAGTCCATTCTCACTCAGTATATCTCACATTGCCATACTTTACAAGGCTTGTTGATGTTGTTCACCTTAGAATTACCTTGGGATATTCTTCACCCTCTTAGCTTCATGGCACATGTGATAAATGCATAACACTGTAATAGCAATAATTAGATAGGTAGGGGTACTAAACTCAATCCTGTCAAATGTGTGTATGTGAGAGAACAGTAGTCTGTGTATGTGTGTGTGTGTGTGTGTGTGTGTGTGTGTGTGTGTGTGTGTGTGTGTGTGTGTGTGTGTGTGTGTGTGTGTGTGTGTGTGTGTGTGTGTGTGTGTGTGTGTGTGTGTGTGTGTGTGTGTGTGTGTGTGTGTGTGTGTGTGTGTGTGTGAGTAAGAACTATATCCATTGGGTGGCTGTGGTGTACAATTTTAGGCCATGGTACTCCCAGTACACATCCCAAGGTCCACTTTATGAAATGTGTTATTTACATCTACTGTAGAAGTATCTATAGACACCCTTCAGCTCTGTAAGTCTTATACCATGTGCAACAGCTATGTAACAGTATGGAATGAATGACATGATAGGTAGGGCTGCTAATGTCAATACTGGCAAGTGTGTGTGTGTGTGTGTGTGTGTGTGTGTGTGTGTGTGTGTGTGTGTGTGTGTGTGTGTGTGTGTGTGTGTGTGTGTGTGAACTGTATCCTGTTTATGTGTTTGAGTGGGAACTATATCCATTGGGTGGGTTACATTTTTATGCCATGGTACTTCCAGTACACATCCCAAAGTACACTTTATAAGGATCACTGTCTTCATCAACCATATAGGTATCTGTTGACACTCTTCAGCCCAATAAGCCCTGTGCTGCATGTAGAAACTATGTAACAGTATGGACTGACTAACAAGATAGGCAGGGCTGCTAATCTCAGTCCTGGCAAATGTGTGTATGACTTTATTTATGTTTGGAAGTATGTATAACTGTAGGTTAAAGTATTTTGTGTCCATTCTTACTCAGTATATCTCACATTGCCATACTTTACAAGGCTTGTTGATGTTGTTCACCTTAGAATTACCTTGGGATATTCTTCACACTCTAAGCTTCATGGCACATGTGATAAATGCATAACACTGTAATAGCAATAATTAGATAGGTAGGGGTACTAAACTCACTCCTGTCAAATGTGTGTATGTGTGAGAGAACAGTAGTCTGTGTGTGTGTGTGTGTGTGTGTGTGTGTGTGTGTGTGTGTGTGTGTGTGTGTGTGCGCGTGTGTGTGTGTGTGTGTGTGTGTGTGTGTGTGTGTGTGTGTGTGTGTGTGAGTGAGAACTATATCCATTGGGTGGCTGTGGTGTACACTTTTAGGCCATGGTACTCCCAGTACACATCCCAAGGTCCACTTTATGAAGTGTGCTATTTACATCTACTGTAGAAGTATCTATAGACACCCTTCAGCTCTGTAAGCCCTGTACCATGTGCAACAGCTATGTAACAGTATGGAATGAATGACATGATAGGTAGAGCTGCTAATGTCAATACTGGCAAGTGTGTGTGTGTGTGTGTGTGTGTGTGTGTGTGTGTGTGTGTGTGTGTGTGCATTGGTGTGTATAGCAATGTCTGTGAGTGTGTAGACTCGTAGATGACAGTATTATGAGTCATTTCCCTCCCAGTACACCCCCATTGCCATACCTCACAAGGGAACATGATGTTATTCACTTTACAGTTACCTTGGAACAATCATCACACTATTACTTCTGTGCCACATGCGATAACTGCATAACACTGTACTACCACTAACTAGATGGCTAGGGGTTCCAAAGCTAACACTGGCAACTGTGTGTGTGTGTGTGTGTGTGTGTGTGTGTGTGTGTGTGTGTGTGTGTGTGTGTGTGTGTGGGAACAGTATTCTCTGTGTCTTTGGTCGACACAATATCATCTGCAGGTGTGGGTTTTACCAATCTGAGGTATTTTCTATCCACTTCACCTACCATTATCCACTTTGCAAGAGCTGCTAATGTCAACCACCATAGACTTACCTGTATACACCCCTCTGCCCTATAAGCACTGTGGCATATGCAATAACTGTTAAACCAACCTGGTAAATGTGTACATATACAGCTGTACCTTAGCTATGACACTGTCTGTGTGTTACCACTCTGCCATACCCCCTCAATGGCAATGTCTGCCGGGCCACATCCTGCTGACACACAGACACCTACAACACAAACAGAATGCAGCATGTGAGATTACATTCAGTCAGCATTACTAACACCAATTAGGCATCATGGCTGAAAAGGTACACACACTCTGAAGTGTACCCATTACAAATGCCAGCTGACAGCACCTTACACAGCATTACATAGCTATTGTTGTGTCTTTCGGCTTATCCCGGTTAGGGGTCGCCACATTGGAACTCTGATCCGCTAATGTTTGGTAGAGGGCTTTTACGTGCTGAGTTACCAGCTCTGACGCACAACCTTCAATGAAGGTACGCCCATTCACATATGCCTCCACAGAGAAGACACTCTAGCAGCTGTACTGTACTTAATTCACCCTGTGCATCAGAATCATATTAGCGTGTCCCTACATTGGTGGTATGGATGGTAGGGATGTGGCACAGGTATCATCATATGCACAGGGTGTTGTGTGGGTTTTCCAGAGGCCTAGGCTGGGCCATATGGTTGACATCATGTGTGTGTGTGTGTGTGTGTGTGTGTGTTTGGATGGGTGTTCTATAAATGGGTCATGCAGAGGTGGTGTGTGTGTGTATGTGTGTGTGTGTGTGTGTGTGTGTGTGTGTGTGTGTGTGTGTGTGTGTGTGTGTGTGTGTGTGTGTGTGTGTGTGTGTGTGTGTGTGTGTGTGTGTGTATGTGTGTGTGTGTGTTTGTGTCTGTGCCTGGAGGTGACCTGGCTGAGATGGCAATGTGTGTGTATTTGTATGCACCCAGTCATGCCATGTGGCTGCCCTACACAGGGGTATTCTTTAATAAACCACAGGTGATAGCCAGGTAGTTTAGCGATTTTAATGAACCAAATTTCACAATCCACACTACACAGTAAGTGCTTTCATCTGTCAAGGACTTCTTCAGACTGAATAATGTGATAAAGAACATTACAGCATAAATAGTATTACAAAAACACATGACATTAATAATGATGTAACTTCTTTCTTTTTAAATAAGCTATAAAATCAGATCTATCATTTAACCCAGGTGGATAGCAAGCATTCAGCTTTACCTGCCATACATACTCTTCCAATCAAGTTCTTCGTCAGCATCAAATCTGTTCTTAACATTTGCCACTTCATCTAATACTATAAATTTAAAATCAACTTTACAGTCTAAATTATTTTTATAATGCTTTGCTAGCGCATTTTTTCATCTTTCATACCTACAGCATATTTATGCTCATAAATACGCCTATTTAATTATCTTGTTGTACGTCCTACATAAAATGAATTACATGACAAATACAATGCCAAGTAAACAATAAATCTGGATTTGCAACTATATTTTCCTTGTATCTTAATTGAATGCCCACCTGTTATCACATCTTTCTTCTCTATCATTAAAAAATTGCACATATTACAATTAAAACATTAGCACATACCTGAATTGCTAGCCATATTACAAGGAGGGGGATTTAATTTAGCTTGAAAAAGTTTTTTAAAACTTGTTACCTTTTTGTACAAATACTGGCCTTTCTCCCATTACTTTAGAAATTTCTAAGTCAGATTTTAATAATTTCCAGTTGTTAGTAATAATAGTTTTAATAGCAGCAATATCTACACTATTTTCTATCTGCATAGACATCATACCTCTCAACCTGTTAGAGCAACACATCTGGATGATGGCCCACATAAATGGGGGGCAAAGGCCCAAAAATATTGACACTGTATTACTATTGCTGTAACATACTTAGTCAGTTGGTAGCATAGTAATCTTTGCATTTTCAGAAATACCCTGGAGGATGTCCGACATTCATAAGTATGCTATTATGTTCTGATGTCAGTGTTCACAGATTTGCCAATGGTTTGCCAGACATAACACACCTCTATGTGTAAATGACTACAAATATTAGGCACACGTGGTTATTGTGCAGCAGGACACTGTACAGTTGAATGGTATGAGCTCAGTATATCACATGCAGTTCAACACACACTTCTGTGACAGTAGTTTACTTTGAACATAGCCTGTATAGGTCTTTAATATTTGCAACACAAACATGTGTATCATAATTATATTCACAAGTAACATATGGATATGTACAACATCCCAATAGCTGGCCTAACAGTGTCACAGTCAGTATTGTTAGAGACTCCTGTAGTAGTCATATGTGAGCTGTCCTTTCCTGGGGTGACTCAAGGACCTGAGCTGTGGTCTATGTCACTGCAGACAGAGCCGGATGCTATGGCCATAGGTGCTGTTCAGCAATATATCAGTACAGCAAGTCTTGCTGAGACATATTTGTTTAACTTCCTATTTCCCATTATTACATATCCCCTAATGCATTCCATTACATTCTTACTTGCTCACATGCCTGTTTTTTTTTTTCCAAGTAGACCTGAATAGTCGTGTTTTGGTTATGTTTGGTTTGTTTTGTGGTCTTTTTTTCTCTCTCTCTCTCTCTCTCTCTCTGTCTACTTACATAGAGGTTTACACCTGCAGCAGCTTGCCTTTTGTCGGTACTGCTCATGAGCAGGTGATGGCCTGTGCACCAACTGATGTACCCCACTAGCTAATTGTATGCACAACAGCTGTATTGTTATTCCAGTAGCCAATGGCATGGCAACACACTCCTATAACTGAGTACATCATGTGGGCATTGCCCCTTTTCCTTGCCTGTGAGGAGAGCATCATGGAGGTGTGTGAGCTACAGCATCACAGAGAGTAGGTGGGAATCCTCTTACAATAAGACTTGTGGAGACAGCCCAACTAATTGGACAAGGTTCCAGACTTAGGTACAGAATGTAAGTATTGCTGTTATACAGTTGGAATAATGCTACTTTAACAGGGTTTGTCTGGACATGCATTTTCAGCATGATTTCAAGTCTGACAGTGTTATGTGGATGACCTAACTCTCATCTGATAGCCTATGTGTAAAATGGCCGGAAGTTTGCCTGATATACTTGGTCTGTTCCCCAGACAGTTTTTGTCCTTGGCAAATCAGTAGGATACTCTGGGGATTGCAGTCAGTAAATACTAACATCAATTTGCGTTTCTGACTTCATATCCCTCAGAAAAGATATGTTACAACAAACCCTGTAACACCAGCAACTTTCTCAGTTTATGACAACAATATTTCCAACATGCCCCTGTGTTTGGACCTCTGTCCCCCAATTAGGTCAGACTTTGTCCAGATGATATGCAGTAAGAGGATCAGAGGTTTGTTCCATCATTATTTAGTGCCTTCATTCCTGCTATCACCACACTGGTGTAGCAGACTCCCAGACATATTACGAGAAAGAGGACATAGATATGAGGCCAATGCATAGATATTCTGTGGGAATCTGTACCGTTGAGACATCTGTGTATGTTTGGCCATTAACAGACTGTCAGGATTGTGTAGCAGTGTAGTGTGCAAATGTTTGTTGGGCTATGTAGGGATGGGGGGCACATGTGAGTGTCATGGGCCCTTTCTATCTGACTGTGCACGCTGCTCCAGTTTCTGGTGTTCTATCGGCTGTATATGTATGTATTGGCAGACTGTGACATCTCCAGTAACACCTCAGAATTCCCACTACACTCTGACTTGGGGCAGTATATGTAGGGCTAGTGTGTGAGTGGCAAACAGAATATTTTTATTCACACAGTCATTATACTGTAGTGTTCAGTTGTTTTACTGGTATGTCACTGTGACTGTGGTGCAATTGATTGTAGGTATGCACTTTCACACCAGTGTCTTTTTTCCACTGCTGTTACATCCCTGTATTGCCTGTTATACTTGCAAATGGATGTGTAAGTCCACAGAGCTGATTTGGGGTGGTGCTGTGTTGGTCTGACTGTAGTTTGGGCGGTGCTTGATGACATGCTTGGCAGCTCAGTGTAGTTTTCCTAATGTTATGTTATGTCCAGATATTTGTAAGATGTCCGGTTGTGTCACTCATATCTTTTGCCTAGTTCACATAACTGTTGTGTATTTCTGACAAATCAGTGGGATGATGTGAGGATTGAGGTCATTAACTTATGAGAAGCAATTGAGTGTCAGACTTGTGATATTTCAGGCAATATACGTTAGAACAGATGGTGTTACTGCAGCAACTTTCTCAGATTATCTACTCACATATTTCAGATGTGTCCCTATTATCATGCCTTTGTCCCCCCACTTTGTTGGGCTTGGTCCGCATTCATTGCACTAAGGGGTTCTGAGCATACCTGTCAACTGCCAGGCATTCCACAAGATGTCCAGATGTCTGGCTCATATTTTGGTCTGTTCCACTAATTATTTGTATGTGTCTGGTAAATCACTGGGATGATCTTAGGAGTTATGTTGGTAAATAATGAAATATACATTTCTGTTACAGGCCTCATATCCTTCAAAAGATGTATGCTGAAACAAACCCTGTTATTGTGGCATCTTTATTAGTTTATAAGGGTGGTATTTAAAATATGTCCATATTTGTAGCCCATTGTCTGCCCATTTTGATGGACTTTGTCCAGATTTCCTGCACTAAGAGTTTGGGAGTTATGATTCTGAGGTATGACTGCACTACATGTTATACATATATATATATATATATATATATATATATATATATATATATATATATATATATATATAGAGAGAGAGAGAGAGAGAGAGATGTATTTTATACATACACACACACACACACACACACACACACACACACATATATATATATATATATATATATATATATATATATATATATATATATATATATACATACACATATATATATATATATATATATATATATATATATATATATATATGTGTGTGTGTGTGTGTGTGTGTGTATTTATATATAAAAAACATGACTGATTCCACAGAACTTTTTCCCTAATGTTGAATGGCTCTATTGCATATTATGTTTGAAAAAGCAACAGAAATTCTTACAGCTCAAATGATGTGGTGGTGCATTGCTCTGACTATAGTGTACAGACTCCTGGGTTTAAGCCCAACCACAAATGTCTATTTTGTTGCTGAGCAGAGCAGAGGCTGATGGAGAGAGAGTGATTAAAGCAGTTTTATGTGGCTTTAAGTGGGTTTGTTTGGTTTTGCATGACGCTAAGTGATGCCAAAACACAGTTAGTCCATTTTGGCTTTACTTAGCAGAGCTTATTACTGCTTACACCTGTGCTGATTTCTTTAAAAGAAAAGAAAAAGGGGTGATAGGAAAGTGGTGAAAAAGGGCCCCACAGAGGGAAAAACAATATGAATGGTAGCTAGGGATGTGCAGAACGGGTGTAGGGAAGGTCCATAGCTGTCCATTTCTTATACAGCAACAGCTGTGCATTTGTACAGAAATTGAATGTGAATTTGGACATGCAAATCCCATAGAGAGGGGTGAGGACAACAAAAGTGTGTTGCCAAGCTAATTGGACAAGATTACATGTGTCCAGTGGACACTTGTGCGTAATGGACAGCTATGTATGGGGCAATATTTTTTTTGGGACAGATGCTTTTTTTTTAAAGGTGAGTGTGGGATGTTGGGGAAGGATTGTAGATACATTTGGTGAGGTAGGTTGGGTAGGGAGACAAGACAGACAAGACAGCAGGCAGGGGCAGTATATGACACATGAGGGGGTAAACACCTTTGATGGGGAGGGTGGTTGGGAATCCGAAGCGCATGATCCCCCAAATGGATACAGTGGGACTGAGGTCCCCATCCATGGGCAGTCACCACTGCACCTTCATGGCCCCAAAGATGGCTGTGATGAAGGATGGACAGGAGGGGCAGCCTGCCCCAGGAGGTGTGCCAGACAGCCCTCCATCTGGCGCAGCCAGTCATCCAAGTCTGTTCAGATGATAATGCTACTATACCCCAGAACTGACTGCAGGTGACAGGATCCTTTCTATGCCTGCTTCTGGGGAGGGAACAGGCCCTGTCCCCTGAGGAAGTTCCACCAGAAGGTGGTGCAGGACCAATGGATGAGGACATTCCATGTAGGGTCCCGGACATGCTGGGGCCTCGTCCCACAGCCAGATGAGGTGGGACAGGCAGATCCACCAGGATCTGCCTTCCCAAACATGTTATTGTGTTGAGGTTTTACAAAATATGTTGCTTAGTCATGAACAACACATTTCAAGGTTAGTTATAACAGCATGCATGGGTGTTCCAATTAACCCCATAAAACAGATTTGAAACAGTTGCATAGCAAACAGAACACATGCATAAATGGAATAACAGTATGCATCGTAACAGCATGCCAGTAATATTGATGGCAACAGGCTACCAACAATGGTATTTGAACGAGGTATGTTAACATGCAACCAATCAGATATATGGACAATAATAGAACACAAGTCCCAACATTTGGTTTGGTGAACAACATACCCGTAGTATATGGATTATAGTATTGATCCAGATAAGGGGTGACGGAGAGACAAAAAGTCCATTAACAACTGTTTATGCTTCTGTTTTCCACAAGAGTACTGCTCAATACTCTGTGGGGCTGCCCTCATATTACAGCTACCTATGGCCCATAGCTTCTGTAGCACAAACATACCTATTAAACTGTCAGCCTGGAATGGTATGAGGCAAACTGTGACAACTCTGGTTACATGACTAGAGGGGACTCGTACATGTCAGGGTTACATATCTGGCACAGAAGGGGTACCCTGTACTGCTGTTATGTGAGTGTGCTACTGGCATAGTTCAACTGGTTTCCTATCTGTGTCCAGCATTCTTGGCAGCAGTGACCACTAGCCATGACAGCGTGACACTTGAGAGACATGCATCGGGAAGAGTGCATGTTGTATGTACCTATCCTGCTGTCATTTGCAGGCATGTGGTGGGACAGTTGAACAGTTCTACACATTTTATTAGTATACCCTTCATACAGCTACTATCAACATTTCCTTACCTGTAAAGCCTGTGAAGAAAATATCTATTAACACTACCTGACTGTTTTTACATTTATTCCTGATTTCTTGTATGTAGCTATGCACACATCTTAGTACCACTCCCTGGATTCAAACTATGTGTGGGTGTGCAAAATTAACAACTAAACTATTTCTCATCACACTTGCCTACTGGAGAGCTACTGCTTCTTGTTTCACTGGTTTCTGCCTAATAGTGTCTTGCTTAGACAGTCTGAACTTGTAATCCTGTGATGCATGCATGACTGACAGTGTACTGTGCATTAATCCTTTGGATTACTACAATCAGGAAAGCAAAGTCAACACAAGGCATTGCTGCATGGAACATACTTTGATGCATCACATATTACTATTCAGGGTTCAGAGCCTAGTGCAGTATATATTTCACATTACACTTACATGTTGCTTTACAGCTCCATTCTAAGTCTACAACAACATACCAGAGCAAACACAACAGTTTCAGTTATAGATGTTTATTACAGATCAATATTAGTTGGAGAAACTTTATTTATTTAGTTAACACAGTAACAGTGTACCTACTAGCAGTAAACAATGAACACCTTTTTAGATATTTGCACAATATACTGCAAAATAGATATTTACTCACTAGCCTGTCAGCGCAGCCTCAGCAGTCTGTCTCCATGGTCTTTGATGTTCCTAGCCCTCTCTGCTGCAGCTGTAGGGGAGGAAAATAAACATTATGCATACCTGTTTATCACATCCTTAGGTTAGAATTTGGTGCACCTATATCTGTGATACTTACTAAGTGCAGGAGCAGGGTTGTTCCTAGCATCTTGGAGCCACTGGTCAAAAAGCACTCCCTTCCTCTGCTTTAGGTCAGCATAGTGGTGCCAGACCTGCTCACCAGTTTGGGGGATCCCAGTAGCACTGGTGAGATCACAGGTGAGATGGTCCGAAGCCTCTGCTTTATACTGAGAGCCCTGGTACTGGCCCTGCAGCAGTCTCTCATCATGGTTACTTATGAGGAGTCCAGCCATGACCCTGGACTCCAGGATGCCTCAGTGCTGCACCCTAAAGCACGAACCCTCACCTACACCAGCCTTGGTTCTTGCACAGGTTGAACTATAACAGGTACTGGCTGTGTTTCCACCTGTGTGGTTTAAATAATGCCATATTCCCTTCCTTTGCCATCATTGGTCAATTTTAAAAATGTTGAGTACAGCTTAGTGATGCACAAACCTGGTAAGCTGATTTTAGCAATACTTAATGGGGAAATTGTTGAGCACTGCTTAACAGTGTGCAGATCTGCTTAGCTGAGCTGACTGCTGCTTAGCATTCATGTTTAAGCAATACTTACAATGGCTAAGTATAGCTGAGTACTGCTAACCATTTCTGATTTTAATTTTTAAAAATATCAGACTAATGATTTCATTTATTAAGTGTATATGATCTACTTTACATGATGACCCTCTATGTGCTTTCCTTATATTACCAAGGGGTGTGACTATACTGTATGGGACACTTGTGTATTCATGGGTGGTTTCACATGCTATATGCACTCACATGTCCATTTTACACTAACTACACTACCCTGGTTGACAAATATCAATTACTACATCATTTAAAAAAGAAAAAATAATTTTAACACTGCTTTCCAATGTAAAAATGAAATTCCTCTCTTGGTACTTGAATCATGAACACCTGTATCCAATGCTGGGACTCTAACCACTACACTACACTATCCCAGCATTAGGACTTTAGCTATATGTTTGTATTTATCTCCTCTGGGGTGTTTAAGCAATGCTGGGCAGAGGGCCATAATGCACTCACCCGTTCAGCTATGCTTAAACATACTGTAGTATGGAAAAAAATATTTTTAATTATTTATGGCCTTATACAGCTTAGTTACTCTAGGAGGTTAACCTGTATGTGAGGCAGGCATCTGGGCATTCTGCAGACACCTGTACAGTTGAGTACTTTGGCCATACAGCACTTTCAGATAGCAAACATTTGTGTTTCAGTCTTCATACTCTTCAGGAAGTCCGTGCTACTGCATACCTTTTATTCTATCAGCTTTCTGGGTTTCTCAGTGCGATATTTAGGGGATGTCCCTATTTGTGTGCCTTTGTCCCCTCATTATTTATGGCTTTGTACAGCTCTCTTGCTGTAGGAGGTTGAGAAGTATATGAGGCAGGCATCTGGGCATTCTGCTGAAACCTGTACAGTTAACGGCTATGGCTGTACGGCACTATCTTATTGTAGACATTTGTGCTTCAGTCTTCTTATTCTTCTGGAAGTCTGTGCTACTGCACAACTTTAATTTTATCATCTTTCTGGGTTTCTCAGTGCAATATTTAGAGAATGCCCTTATTTGTGTGTCTTTGTCCCCCCATTATTTATGGCTTTGTACAGCTTTTATGCTTTAGGAAGTTGAGAAGTATGTGAGGCAGACATCTTGGCATTCTGCAGAAAATTGTGCAGTTAATGGCTATGGCTGTACTGCACTTTTGAAATGCAGGGGGTGTATGACATAACCTGTCACACACACCCTGCATTGTTTCTTGCTCCCCTTGCTATTTCAGTGTCAATGGACATTGAAATGCTCATCTTATTTCATTTCAGTGTCTGCAGACATGGAAATACTTTTGAAAAGTGCCGTAGGACACTTTCTGAGTACAGGGGGCATGTTGGATGTGTGTGCACTGCTTAGACACACCCCCTGCACTGTGTACTCTTCATTTCTGTTTAGCCTTATGTAATGCAAACATAGCTAATTGACTATTGACCATGAGTAGGCCTGTTTACTGACACTCAGCTATTAACTCACTCACTTTCTGAGTACAGGGGGCATGTTGGATGTGTGTGCACTGCTTAGACACACCCCCTGCACTGTGTACTCTTCATTTCTGTTTAGCCTTATGTAATGCAAACATAGCTAATTGACTATTGACCATGAGTAGGCCTGTTTACTGACACAGCTATTAATGGGTTAATGTTCAGCTTAACATTTTACTTTTTTACACTTTTCTATGCGATTAGGGAAGAGGTCAGAAGAAGTTTGGCAGTACAAGATGTTAGGCTGGTCATCATAACTTGGCAATACAAGTTGTTGTGATGGCTTGGCTTGATATCTTGCCTTCGTGCCTTTGCTAGTTTAATAGAACATTCTGTTGTTTACATAATTTAGAGTTGTTTATATCTTTGCTATTATGATAGAATATTCTGTTGTTTACATATTTTAGAGTTGTTTATATATTTTAAGGAGTATGATCATGGGAACTTGTTAGACTCACTGAAGCATCTGTGGGTGACTGGCCACCACCCCTGTTTGCTGTCACATAGTCTGTAGTTTTCCTGTGAGAAGGGAACATTCTAGTTACAGGACATATTTGACTTTTGAGTAAACAAGCAGCCAATATAAGCTGGGGTCTCACAGGGGTCTGGTTTGGAGTTCTCCATGGAATCGACACATTGCCAAGGCCTGTTCTCGCTTGGAATCTCCAGCCAGATACCAGGCTGCTTTGGGCTCCCTGGTAGACAAGACAGCTGCGGTGAAATGCCAACCAGTGATGTATTAACCATTTTTACTTTATTGCATTGCTTTGAAGAATAGTTGAACTGCATGGCTAAAGTGCTGTTTTAAACTATTAATTCCATTTAGTTACTGTTTCATGCCACAAATTTTGTTAGTTAAAATACGCTATCAAAGTAGACTTTCTGTTTGAAAGTAGAAATAAAGTTTGTTAACAGATAATTTCTGTAGTGTGCAGTGGATTATTTTGAATCTTGCTCCTTAGGTAAGACATTATTTTGGCCCTTAGGTAAGATATTATTTTGGCATAGTTGGCAGGATACAACATTTTTAAGAAAAAGACAAAAGTCACAAAATATATGAAATCCCAGATTGGGGTAGCCCTCTTTATGAGGCTTTGGCCACAGAGTGGTCATTAAGTGCAGGTTTGAGTAAGAACTGGGATTTTTGTTTAAAAACTGCAGCTCCACAGCATGTGTTAATGTGTTTGCAGAAAGTATCAGTGGAAAAAAGGAAGTATGTTAGTGCAGTGTTAGGACGGAGAGGCTGGAGTTTATTATCCGCCTATCGCAAACAGCATCAGAAAAAGCTAGCGCAAATAGATGTAAATGCAGGATTGGAAAAACAGGTGTGTGACTTACAGCGACAAATTATGTTACAGTGTCAAAATAAATTGTTGATGGACAAAGCAGATACCTATTGGGAAGTTGCTGAAAAAGTTGCCGTTAGGGTGGCGCAGTATAAGTATCCAAAGAGGAGAGGGAAGATGGATAAGAAAAGGGTGCATATGTCGATAGCTAAAGCAGGTGCTGATTGGAGCCCTGATCAGTGGGAAGGAGATATTTGGTGCTCTTCTGAACCATCGTCAGAGGGTGATCAAGAGCTTTTACCAAAT
The DNA here is from genome assembly GCF_019279795.1 of Protopterus annectens. NCBI lineage: Eukaryota > Metazoa > Chordata > Ceratodontiformes > Protopteridae > Protopterus > Protopterus annectens. The sequence continues at coordinate 897,916,048 of NC_056737.1, forward strand.
GAAAAGGATTTGTTGGACAAATATGCCGTGAGGCTGGCACTTAGGAGGAAGGTACAATTGCTGCCTGCAGCAAATGGACAGCCTCAGCAGCCAGCTGTATGGTCAGATGTGTGGGAAGGTTATACTCAACAAAAAATTTCAGACCTACATGATCATTTTAGACAAAGGCCAGGGGAGGATCTGGTCACCTGGATGGTAAGGATGTATGAGACAAGGGCTGCAGGACTAATGGCAGATGATGCAGATTGCAAAAAGTTTTCCTTGCTTAGTACAGATTGGACAGTCCAAGAATACTTTAGGACATTTAATCAACAGGTAGATACTAATTTGTTGCAAGTAGCTGTGGATGGGTGTAATCAGAAATATCCAACAGAGGTCGATTTGCTGAGTAATGATAAGCCTTAGTATACATTGAGGGATGTGATTCAGCGTCTTAAGGAAGAAGCAATGAAAACTGCAATCTTTATAGGACAAGCTGATAATTTGATGGCATTTGCCATGACACCATCCATGAGGAATAAGATTATTAGATTCGCACCATCGGCTTACAAATACGTAATTATGACTTTACTAATCAACTAAATGAAAACTGCAATCTTTATAGGACAAGCTGATAATTTGATGGCATTTGCCATGACACCATCCATGAGGAATAAGATTATTAGATTCGCACCATCGGCTTACAAATACGTAATTATGACTTTACTAATCAACTAAATGGGTAACCAATTATCTGAGGTAGTGGAGGCCATACGACAGTTAGGAGAGTTAGGTGACTGGGGTCAGATTCTGAAACCAGGAATGAAACCAGGAATGGGAGAAGGTTGAAGTAGTAGAAATGGTGTAAAGAAAGGTCGTATAACATGAAAGGATATATTTGCTGCCCTCCTAAAAGATGGTATTAGCAGGAATCAGATAGATGGAATTGATACGAGAACTATGTGGGAAATGTATAAGAAGTGAGGCTTAAGTAAGAAAAACAAGAATGTAGGGAAAGAGGAAGTGCAGAATGAGTGAGATAGTAAGAAAGGAAAATCTAGTAATGACAGTCCAATGCAGAAATCTAGTACTGAGGGTCTGATGCAGAAACCTAGTGCTGAGAATCTGACACAAGTTCCTTCCCTGTTCCCAAATCTGAATGATTAGTATTCGGACTTGGTGTGGGATTCAGATGTCAAAAAGGACGATTAGGAAATTGGCCAAGCTCTGGTGACCGGATGGGCTCATAAGGATATGAGGCCTTACGTTGATGTTGAAATATTTTGGAAAAATAAAAACTGGCAGAGCCCTTGGTTGACACTGGACTGGAGGCCTCCTTGATTTATGGAAATTCAAATTGTTTTAATGGACAGCATGTTACTATTACTGGACTACGAAGAAAACAAACTGAGGCTGTACAGATAATGCTTGAAATGAAAATAGGGCAGCTACCTAAGAGACAATACTCTGTGTTGGTTGTGCCAATCCCGGAGTATATAATTGGAATAGATATACTAAAGGGACTGACCTTAAACTTATCTGATGGACAGTATCATTCTGGCTCAAAGCCTTCTATTTTTTGGCTAGGTCAGTGATTGTGGGTAAGGTCAAAATGCCACCCATAGAACTTCCCCCGGCTACCAAAACTATTAGTATGAAGCAGTATTGTAAACCTGGGGGACATAAAGAGATTGGGGAAACAATTCAAGATTTGGTAGAAGTAGGTGTTTTGTGACCCATAACCACTGCATGGTATAACCCAGTATGGCCAGTCAAGACGTCTGATGTCTCCTGCAGGATGATAGTTGATTATAGGGAGTTGAATAAATATACATCCCCTTTTACTGCAGCGGTACCAGACACAATAACCTTGATTGAAAATGTGCAGAAGCATAAAGGAACATGGTATGCTGTAATTGATTTAGCAAATGCATTCTTTACTATTCCGATTGCTGAGAAAAATCAGGAACAATTTGCCTTTACTTAGCAGGGCAGGCAGTATACTTTTACCAGACTGTCATAAGGCTATTTGCATAGCCCTACCATCTGTCATCGGGTAGTGGCTGAGCATCTTGATGAGATAAAATTACCATCAGAAATACAGATATCTCACTATATTGGTGATATATTGATTCAGGGAACATCACAAGAAAGTGTTCAGAAGCAATTAGACATTGTGATAGAACATATGAAACAAAAAGGTTGTGAAATTAATCCTGCTAATATTCAAGGGCCATTGCACACAGTAGAATTTATAGGAATTCAGTGGCATCAGGGACATAGGGAAGTATTGCCTAAAGCAAAACAAAAGATTTTAGTTTCCAACTCCTCAGAACAAACGAGAAGCACAACAATTTATCAGATTATTCAGATTCTGGTGGCAGCATATTCTGCATTTGAACCAAATACTTTCTCCCCTGTACAAGGTAAAAAGGAAAAACTATGAATTTGATTGGGGGGATGAACAGCAGCAGGCCTTTGAATGTGCCAAACAAGCTATCCAGCAAGCACTTGATTTATGGCAAATACAGGAAGGCGAGGTAGAATTGCATGTGTCGGTCAATGACCAGTATGCGAACTGGGGGTTGTGGCAAAAATAAAATTCAAAATGAGTACCATTAGGATTCTGGACTAGGAAATTACCTGAGGGCAGGAAACAGGTATAGTCCTTTTGAAAAACATCTGCTTGCCTGTTACTGGGTGCTAATTGATACAGAACAAATGACTACAAGTCATCCTGTCGCTTTGAGACCTGAGATTCCTATTATGCAATGGGTAATGAGTTCCTCAAAAATGCATAGAATAGGACATGCACAGGAAGCAAGTGTAATTAAATGGAAATGGTATATTCAGGATAGGGCAAAAGTTGGAGTTGGGAGGGAGCAGCAATGATCCATGAGAAGGTAGCCCAGGTACCAATGGCCAATGAATTGGTACAGTACAGAATATTTCCCCTCAGGCAGAATCTCCAATAAAGTGGGGACAGGCTTTTATGCAACTGCCTTTAGATCAGAAGAAACATGTTTGATTTACTGATGGGTCAGCAAAATGCATAGGGAACAAATGGTGCTGCAAAGCTTTTTCCTACAATCCTGTCACCAAAGAGGTCCTCACTACAATGGGAGATGGTAAGAGCAGTCAGTATGCTGAATTATATGCAGTTTTTCAGGCATTAAAGCAGGAGTTAGTAGGAACATATCACATTTATACAGACTCATGGTCTGTAGCAAATGGGCTAGCTACCTGGTTACAGACATGGCAGAAAAATAATTGGAAGGTCCATTTGAAAGAAGTCTGGGGAAAAGAGTTATGGCAACAAATGTGGGAAATCATCTTTCAGAGTACGTTTACAGTCTATCATGTAGATGCACATTGTGCAACTGACTGCCTAGAATGTTGGTTTAATTCTGTTACCGATGAGCAAACCAAAATTGCAGAAGCAGAGGTTGATATGAGTGCTTCAGAACAAGCTGGGATAGCGAAATGGGCGCATCAAAAATGTGGACATTTAAGAGAAAAGGCAACATACAGGTGGGCACCATCAAGAGGAATCATTGTTCCTATAGATGTAATTAAGACTGTAATTTTGCAGTGTCTGGTTTGTCAGCATTCACAAAATAGACCAGTTCCGCATGTGGTACAGGGGAATTTAGGACAAGGAAAGTTGCCAGGACAGATTTGGCAGATTGATTACATATGACCTTTAACAATGAGTAAGGGATGTCAATATACACGGCTTTGGATACATACTCGGGATATTTAGTGGCTTATCCATGTAAAAATGCAACACAGGCAAATACAATAAAGACACTTGATTTGATTATTCTGTATTATGGCATTCCAATACAGATTCAAAGTGACAATAGTTCTCCTTTTAAAGGGAAATTAGTGCAGGAATATTGTAGACAAAATAACATTGAGTGGATATTCCATATACCTTACTACCCTCAAGCAGCTGGTCTGACTGAGATAATGAATGGGTTATTAAAAGAGCAATTGCGGAAACAAGGGAATGGCTCCCTTCAGGGGTGGAGGGATCATTTAAATGCCACTTTGCAGATTTTGAATAAGAGACTAATTGCTGAAAGTGAGACCTCTTTGATGAGAATGTTAATACCTTTGTTACAAATAAAACCTTATGTAACAAATACTATCATGTATTGGGAGATTCAACCAGGTGCATTACCACCATTCCGGGCAACTCTGGAAACTGCAGGCCTGGATTTACATGCTTTATGTATGCATAGGCTGCAGCCAAGAGACATACAATTAATCGAAAGTGGGATAGGTATTCAAATACCTCCCAAGCATTTTGGACTGATTGCTCCCTGGTCAAGTTTGGCCTTGAAGGGGATACGAGTAATGAGAGGTGTAATAGATGCTGATTGCCAAGCGGAGATTAAAGTCATTTTGATTAACAGTGGATCATCAGATTTGTTGATTCAGAAAGGAGATAGAATAGCCCAACTGATTATTGTACCAATGTAGCAAGGTACGGTACAGAAGGGAAAAGTTCCAACTGTAGTGACTGTAAGGGGAGACAATGGATCTGGGTCATCTAATTTAAACAATGGTGCTAAGATTTGGGTCCAGTCTCCAGACAAACAACCAGAACCTGCAGAAGTCATTGCAGTGTGGAATGATAATGCCATCCTAATAATGAGACCAGGGCAGGATAAATGGGAATATGTGCCCGCAAATAGATGTTATTTACGAGAATAATCATGCTACCTTTTCTTCTTCCTATTTTAGATTCCAGTTTCAGTCTATGCCATGTTGATTGCTGGTGTTCTCATTGCTTTGCATGGAGTCATTTTGGTAAAGTACGTAACACCAGAAGTAAGAGTAACCACAACAATGATCCAGTGGGGATGGGCTTCTAGTACACAGAATAGAACACAAGGCAACTTTACCTGTCCTGCAGAACAAGAATGCTCTACTGTTAAAATGACTGTTAAAGGCAATGTAACTATTTGGAGGGTGAGGAAAGGCCATTCTTAAGTTCAATTACTGGACATCACAAAGGCCACAGTGGTGGTTCAAAATTACACATACATAAAATGCTGCAATTGTAAGTATGGACAGACATATCAAGAAAATAATTATTCTTGCCGAGACAAAACTAACATTTATAATGAATCGATTGACATACTGAACATTACTGGATTATTTTGCATGAATGCAACTCAGATTACAAATAGAAAGCCATGGGCCTCACAAATAACTGTACTAAATAACAGTCCCAAGGCCCATTTTGACCAAATAATTAAAGTGCCTTCTACGTGTAGATATGTAGGACAAGAATATCAAAAGACTGTTTTACATTTTAGTATTACTTTTCTAAAATTAAGTAAGTGCAGGCAGAAACGAGCATGGTACAATACCTTGTTAGGAGGTATTGGAATGGGGTTAGGAACCTTGGATGCAATTAATGTTGAAGTTTTAGCTAATAAAATTAAAGCTGTGGGTCAACATGTTTCACAAATTATACGTTTACAAGTGCAGTGGAATCCTACAGTTTTGGCACACACAAAAACAGCTTGTCAGTTACGAAAAAGACTTTTTAGATCAATTCAATGCTTCTGTGGTTTCTAATTTATAACTTAATGCAAATGCTACTAAGTTTGTAAATTGGACAACATGTAACTTATAGTCTTTTTATGTTTCAATGCAGAAAATTTTAGTGCAAACCAAGTTAATGCTCAAAAATTAGCATGTATAGAGACAGTTGTCTAATCAATGGATACCCAGTACTAACTGGATAAGGTTGTTTTCTGAAGAAACAAAGTGTACAGATAGATTTTGTGCAGGTTATATCATCCAGTATAATGTCACAAATGCAAAATAATGTGTCAGTTTGTAACCTTGCCACTAGTATTTGGACGTCCTTTGTATCCATTCCAATATAGGTTATCCTATTTAGAAGGAAACTACAATGACTTCTTAAACAAGACACACAGACTGGAACATTGTACTGAAACAATGGATGGACTTATTTGTGGACAACATTCCCCCATATACGAACCATGCTTTCTTCAGCATTCCATTAATATCTGTAAATGGACTATATTGCCTTCGACTTTTGAGATGTTTGTGGAAATAGCACCATAATTCATATATTTAGTGACAAATCAAACATTGTCATATGCCTTGAAAAATCCTTTTGTAGGCTGTCTGAGTAACGTATCTCATTTAAACAGACACAATGGAACATATCTTTTCTACTGAATATGTATTTCATACCTGGTTACCAGAGAAGCAGGAATATCACAACTAGACATTTAACCTGAACTCTTTATATCAAGTGTTGAACAATACGCAACATCTTAAAGAATATTTGCAAACAGTAAACCATAGTATTTTGCAAAACGAAATGAAAAGTATCATCATAGGGAAAAAGTTGGTTAGTTTGGCGAAAAAAAAACAGAATCAGATACATCACATAATTGGAATATTTTTACTGAATAGTCATCATCAGGAACTAAGTTGCTAAACTAGCTTATTCACCCTGTACTAATTGTGATGATAATTGTGATTTTTATTAACCTTTTGGAACTATGTTTTGACTTATTGTATGCATAAAAGAACTGCTAAAGTGAGATATTTATCTTACACATAGGATCAATAGTCAAAGGGCCGATTGTAATGCAAACATGGCTAATTGACTATTGACCATGTGTAGGCCTGTTTACTGACACTCAGCTATTAATGGGTTAATATTCAGCTTAACATTTTACTTTTCTACACTTTTCTATGTGTTTAGGGAAGAGGTCAGAAGAAGCTTGGCAGTACAACATGTTAGGCTGAGACATCATAACTTGGCAATACGAGTTGTTGTGATGGCTCGGCTTGATATCCTGCCTTCACACCTTTGCTAGTTTAATAGAACATTCTGTTGTTTACATATTTTAGAGTTGTTTATATCTTTGCTATTTTGATAAAATATTCTTGTTTACATATGTTTAGAGTTGTTTATATCTTTGCTAGTTTGATAGAATGTTCTGTTGTTTACATATTTTAGAGTTGTTTATATATTTTAGGGAGTATGATCATGGGAACTTGGAAGGCTTACTTAAGCATCTGTGGGTGACTGGCCACTACCCCTGTTTGCTTTCTCGTAGTCTGTACTTTTCCCATGAGAAGGGGACATTCTAGTTACAGGGCATATTTGACTTTTGAGTAAACAAGCAGCCTATATAAACTAGGGTCTCACAGGGGTCTGGCTTGGAGTTCTCCATGGAATGGATGCATTGTCTGGGCCTGTTCCTGGTTGAAATCTCCAGCCAGATACCAGACTGTTTTGGGCTCCCCGGTCGATGAGGCAGCTACGATGAAGTGCCAATCTGTGATGTATTAGCATTATTTTCCTTTATTGCATTGCTTTGAAGAATTGTTGAACTGCATGGCTAAAGTGCTGTTTTAAACTATTAATTCCATTTAGTTACTGTTTCATGCCACGAGTTTTGTTAGTTAAAATACGCTACCAAAGTAGACTTTCTGATTGAAAGTAGAAATAAAGTTTGTTAATAGATAATTTCTGTAGTGTGCAGTGGATTATTTTGAAACCTGCTCCTTAGGTAAGACGTTATTTTGGCCCTTAGGCCAGACACCTTTGCAGCAGATTGCCTCCATGAATATGCAAGGCACGCTGCTGTTAGTGCTAATGCTAAATGGACATGGTTCACTCCATGCAGGAATAGCACTATTCCTGCATGGAGTTTATTGAATTTCAGGGTAAGTCTTTCTTCAAAAAATAATAGAAACTAAAGATCCCCAAATAAGTCTTTTTATAAATAAATGTCTAAATAATTCATGTGCTTCCTAAAAGTGAATTTTAAAAAGGAAGTAGTGCAATTTAAATACTCAGTAAATGAAGAAACAGATTGGTCTTCCCCTTTCCATAAAATTAAAATATAATCTAGAAATCTAAAATAGAAGACTGCCTGATCAAAAAGGGGGACAAAAAACATAATGCTTCTCCCATTCTGCTAGCACCACATTTGCATAAAATGGTGCACATTTAGTACCCATGGCCACACTAGAAGTGTGCCAAAATATTGCCCCTCAAAAATAGGGTTACCACCTGTCCCTCTCTGTGAGGGACAGTCCCTATTTGGGCAGTTGTGTCCTGCAAGAAAAAACAAAGAAATGGCAATTGTCCTGAGATGTTAGGACAAAAATATTTTCTTTATTAGTTGCATGAAATAGTTATTTTGTATCTGAAACACCTAAATATTATATGCAACAGCATAAGCAACTCAAGTACTACAAGAATAAGCTTTTATTTTGGCAAAAAAGTAAGGTTCTGTACTTTGTACTAGCAGTGAGTATGTTTTGTCCTGCAAAATTTCATATATTTACAGAAATTGTCCCACTTTGGATATTTGAAAAGGTGGCAAAACTACTCAAAAAACACAAAGTTGCTGTTTAATACTGAATCCATAAATTCTGACAAAAGGTTTACTTTATTATTCAATAACCCCATACCCCAAGTCAGAGTCTCTTAAAAAAATTCCAATCCTATATGATGTGGTATAATAGAAAACAAGTTGACAGTACCATTCGCTAAGAATAAGGTGTCCTTGTCGTATTCTGTACCATTTAACATATCTAAAAAGTGGCACAATATTGTTCAAGATGTGCCTGCAATGAAAATGAATGTATGTAGCAATGACTTCAGTTTTTGATCTGCATAGAGTCATTACGGGTCTCGATTATGCACATATTTGTGCATTTTTGGAATCCCACAAATAGTTGATATAAGTGGTTTGTCAACTCAACAATAATCAAATTCAGATGGTTCAGTCATCCCCTGACTAAAAACATCATACAACAAGCAGTCTATTTCACTATAAGTAATGTTAATTTCATTCCTTGATACCCTTTCATACATTGTCTCATTATTTAAAATATCGAACATTTTAAGGGAGTTGTCAAAATATTTTATAATAACTACTCCCCAACCCTTATCAAGTTTCATTATTCTAATGACCCTGTTTAGAGTTAGTTCATTCAATAAAGATCTTTTATCAGATGTTAAATTATCCCTTCACACAGGATTCTTACTGATTAATTTTTAAAATTCAAGATCACAAGCCTTCTCAAATACAGAGGCTAAAGGGTTAGAGGGGGGAATGTACTTCTCTTTTTTCAAAATACTGTACTTGTGTTAAATAAAGTTATAGTGCTTCCCAAAAAGCATTCTTAGATGCAGTTGCCCAGTAAACAACTTTAAATTAACGAGAAAAAGTACAGTAGAAAGGCACTCTAAAATCACCAAGAAAACAGTCAAAAAATGCCTGTAGCATAGAGTAAAACACTGAGGTAATTTTCCAAGCTGAATTTTATTCCAAATACATACGAAACTTCACAGGTAAAAAGCACACATAAACGCCTTTGCAGTACACGCATTTTCGTCTCCATAATCAGACTTCCTCAGATGACCAGTGTTACTGTTAATTAAACCATTTATACATTAATTAAAAAAAATCAACCAATACAAATTGAGCATGAAATTTAAAAAAAAAACAATGACATTTCCACAGACTCAAATTTAATATACAACCTAATGAATATTGCACTTTTCGTATTTAATAATATTCTAAACATAAACTAACACTCATAATACAATTAATTAAAATATTTAAAAAATATAAATAAATGATTTCATTTATATTTAATGAGTGAAGAATAAATATGTTGTCATGGATGCATTAAATTAATCATATGCATTATAAAAAAGAAAATACTGCCATCTACTGGCCGAAATTTTGATTACAACCAAAGTTTTTAAAGTTTTGCATATCTTAGTTTCAAAAGTGGCAAAATAGACACATAATCACTCAGCCCAGGGAAGTTGCCTGCATCCAGGGTAACTTGCCACCACAGTTCCCTGAATTCTATCCTCTCTTCCCATGGGCCCTCCCTCATGTCATTCTTAATCTGTTCCAGAAAAAGGAAAGAGAATTCTGCTTTTGTACAGGACTTATACAAAGCACTAGTTTCCTTCTTTACTATGATGTCATATTTGTGGTCATAGATCCCTCTCCTTAACATTCTTTCAGTTTTCCCAACATAGAAGGATCTACATTCTGAACAAACAGCCAAATAGACTATTCCTTTAGTCTCACAATTATAATAGTCTCCCCTTTCTATCCATCTTTTCCTGCTCTCTAGGTAAATTTTACCCATGTTCATAATGTCCACACATTGAGAGCAGTGCCCACACTTGTATGTCCATAATCTTATTTTGTTATGGGTGGGCTTATTACTGCTATACTCAACTATGTTCTTAAAACTCTGTGAATTCTTATAAACTACCCTAAAAGGGAGGTTAGGTATTTTATCCAGGTCTGAAAGTGCCACAAATCTGTTTTAAATACTTTTTGGTGGTTTCATTCAAGGCGTTATACTCCAAAACTATTGCTTGTTTATCGGCAGTATTTTCATTATTTTTAATCTTCAATGTTTCACTGCCATTAACTTGTTCCTTTAGTCCCTGAATGGATTTAAATCTAGTGCATCTTCCTTCTAAAATCTCCCCCTTAATTTTATTTATAAATTCCAAGGGGTACCCTATCTCCGTAAACATCTTTTCCAGCAAATTACACTCCATCCGGAAATCAGTATCCAGGCTTGTCATACGACTCCCCCAGTACAAATTGACCCTTTACAATGTTTTTCTTACAGTGTGGGGGGTGGGCATTCCGATAATGGAGAAAAGAATTACAAAACGTAGATTTCCTGAAAATCGTAGTTTCAAACTTATTATTCATTTTATACACCTCTACATCTAAATATTGTAGGCTTTCTTTAGAAACTTTATGTGTGAAATTCAGGAAATCGGTGGTACCTTTCATGTAATTCATAAATTCTACAAACTTCTCCTTACCTCCCATCCAAAAAATAACTATGTCATCTAGGAATGTCCGATAGAGGTTCCAACAGGGGGTGTATTCAGAGTATAAAAAATATTTTTCTTCCCATTTTGCCAATACTAAATTGGCATAAGTGGGGGCACATGCCACCCCCATTGAATTTGCTAGTCAAATCCCCCATTGAAACAAATAAAATTATACTTTAGTACCATATCCATTAAAGTCACACACAATATTTTATCATTATGAGTTAACTCCTGATCGTCGAAAACAATCTCCTCAAACATTTCCATGCCTGAGGAGTAAGGGATACAGGAAAATAGGTCAATAATATCTATGGTTACAAATAGATCTTCGTGATAAAGTTCATCTAATATTTCCCACAAAAGATCCCATGAATCTTTTAGAATGACTTCCCTTTTTACCCACAAATGCTTTAATTTTATATCAACATATTTAGCAAGTGGGTGAGTTTTTGACCCATCAGCCGAGACTATGGGTCTCAAAGGTGGGTTCCTCTCATTCTTATGAGTCTTTGGGATCCCAAAAATTGTTGGTACCCTAGGTTTGTCAACTTTCAAGTAGGAAAGAATTTTATAATCAATAAGTCCTTCATACAACATATCATTTAAGCCTATATCAATTTTGTTATAGGCTATATTTACTTTGTTCTTAGATGTATTAGAATATCTGCACTTGTCTCAATATTAAATTCATTTTATCTTCATATTCAACATTATCCATTATTACCACCCCTCCTCCCTTATCTGGTTTCATGACTCGAATATTAAGGTTAGATTTCAAATCATTCAATAATTCATGTTCTTTATTACTTATATTAGATTTGTATTTAACCTTATTCTGTTCATTCCTAAGTTCATTTTCAATAATCTTCTCCAGATTTTTTAATTGTGGATGGAGGGGTGGATTGAGAATAGTTCTTCATCTTAAACCTTGTTTGGTGTCCGGGTTACTAGGGGGTAACAAAAGACCTAAATTAACTTTTCTCAAAAATAGTTTAATGTCTAGCAGTGACTTGGTAACATCTCCCTTTCTATATGGAATAAACTTTAAACCTTTGGATAGTAAATCAAAATGTTCCTTCTCTAATATTATATTACTAAAATTATAAATATAAAATTCATTGTAAACATCAGCAAACAACCAGAACAAATTGCAGTGAGTCCCAGCTCTACTTTCCTTAAAAGTTTATTAAACACAGTCCAATTTCTCTAGCGCCTCGGCCAATGTGTAAACATGTTTAACACCATCAACTAAAATTTCATTGGAAACCCTATTGGTGGGATGGGTACAGTGTAATATCTCCCCCTCCCCCTTCTCCCCCCTCCAGTAAAAATGTGTTTGTTGATACCCTGGTTTGTTCATTAATCTTTCAGATCTATGCAAGGGGGGAAAATCCTGTTCATTAACAAAATCATCCCCATCATGTTGGATATCACCATTAAAACTACCATCATGGTTAGTATAATTACTACCTTGTTTATTACCATAAATGCTCTTATTGTATCCTACAAAACGTGGCTTAGGATAACTAGTATCATTCTTATATTCATGTACATCACGCTCCAACTTTTTTAGTTTCCTATGGACTATATCACCACATTTATTGTCTATCTCACATCTTATATTAAAATATTTTTCCTTTTCTTTCTTAATAGTAAAAATCAAATCTTCTTTGATACACTGGTCAAGCTCATTAATCTCTTTCTGCAGTTCACCCTGACATCTAACATTTAATCAATCTTAAAATATCAAGTCCACAGTTATTGAACATTTCAATCAATTCATTGTAAAATACAGAACCGACCTGTACATTGTTGGGACATTTACAAACACGTAGCCCCTTAGGGACTATTCCCCTACCAATGCATTCATTTAAATAGTCATTCTCAATATCCAAATGTTTAAATTAACGAGTAACTTGACAATACCAGTTCTGAACACAGGGACAAACATAAATCTCTTCTTTAGTAAAGAAAAATGACCAGGCAACAATGTGATATCACTTAAATTAAAAATACTGAAGTCCCAATGTTGATTTGGAACTACTTCTCCAAATAGTATATTTGGTTTAAGTAACTCTCCAGTTAACATTCTGATATTTTGCCTTGCTTTTGTCCTTCCTTGCTGGTCTCATGGAAGACCTTGTCACAACCAGATATACCAAAGGTTGTTCCCTTCTATGGCACAGCCTCTCCAAATGCTTTGGTGATGGAAATTCTAAAAAAATGATTATCAGGTGCGACATAGTCTCCCAAAACATATGTAGTACCAATGTTAGCTGAATTATGGTCACAGTATGGTCATCAATTGAATAAAAAGATCTAGGAGTACTAGGTAAAGGGTAAACTCACTTTTCAACATAGTCATGGGAATCCCTTGCCAGTTTTCACTGTTTCCTGTCTAAGTTACATTAACTAAATTGTCCAAATCATTGTGCATTTTATTATAGTTAGAAATATAAGAAATAAACATAAGATTGTTTACAATGCTGTCATTCAAAATGTTAATATCACTGTCTAGTTTTAGCAACGTATGCTCTTTGTCACAAATCAAAACCCTCATGAGTTCTACACACATACAGGTAAATAGTTCCAATAGTTCATTATGCATTGAAAAAGGGATTCAGTGCCTATCAGCTATTTCCAGACACAGGGGCCTTTTGGAACTTGATTTAAAAACAAGTTGTCCAATTGTAAAGGTCTATACTTCTTGATAAGTTGCTCTAAAGTTTATAATTGAACTGTCAATGGTCCCCAATCTCTGGGTTCATCCACTGGTTGTGTTAGTTAAATCCAGAAGTATGTAGCCACTGGGATATTCTGAAAACTCTACTTTCAGACTGATTATTGTCTACACTTTTTCTAGATAAACTCGAGTCCCTGTTAGGATTATTTAATTTGTTTATGGCTAAAGTAGCACCATCTCCTTGTGTAGACATAAGAAAATTGGAGGTATTGAGTCTTTTTAACACATACATGGAAATCTGCTTCAGAAGTATTGTTAAGTCACCTGGTAATGAATCCATCATATGTAATGGCAATACTGCTCATCACATTGCTGTTTAATACTATTGTTTCATTACCAGGTAAATTAACAGTATATCTACAGCAGCTTTCCACGTATTTGTCAAATGGACTCATTACCTCCAATTTTATTATGTCTGGGACTGCTGTGGACTTCATAAACTTCTACAGAGCAGCCATGGCTTTTCAGATTCATCCATGTAGGCTGTGATGTGTGTTCACAACTGACAAAAATCTGGAATGCACCGAATCACTTCATAACACTTTTGCGTTATACTACAATTCCTAGACGTGCATATAAATTAGCCTAATTTGCATATTAAATGTGTAAATCGGCTTGAATTTATGTTGCAAGGTTGAGCTGTACCTTATTGATTCACAAATAACAGACACAGATGGCAAATTACTTAGAATACCACAGGCATCAAAAAGTAAGAAAACGTTTATAAATTAATTAATAGTTATTAACAGGCAAGTTTACAGTTGCTTTCATAATGTTTTAAATGTCATTTGCAATGCATTTTGAACTGTTATGTGCATTTGAACATAACATTGCATTACTGGTTAATTATACTGAAGTGCTTGCAAGTTGTTAAACATGTGGTGTTTGAAAATAAGTAGTGCAGCTAAACACTGTAAAAAGACTCTGGTTTCACCAATGAGCGTAAAAGTCACCAGTCGCCACAAGGAATATGGTAAAAATACGATTTATTGTATCCACATAACGCCACAAACAACGAACTAAACGACTTCCAAAAATAAAAATCTGACAGTACATAAATGGAGAACTGTAGGACAACGAACCACACAAAATTCCCAAAAGGATTCAAAAAATAACTATGCAAAATGCCAAATACTTCCAACAGTTAAGCACTTTCAACCAGCGTTTCTGGTCTTCATCAGAACTGTTGTAAACTATGTTCATTCAGTTTAAATCAATTATTTGGTGCCAAAAAGTTATTAGTTTTAAAGTGATAGTGCAACATTTATCAGCGTAGCTAAATATAGCATCAATCACCTACACATCTCGCAGAATGTACAGTATATATCTCCCCTGTGCATGTGTACTTTACATTAAGCTATAAATTCATAAACATACGTCACAAATATATGCAGATTCATTAAAAACTTTCCAACATAAATACATACATTCAATTAATCAAACAACTCTCATAGAATTTGTAGCACTCAATAACTGTGTTTGTAAAAAAAAAAAAAAAAAAACGATGTCTGTCTTTCGTGCATACTAGTTGTTAAAATCCTTGAACCTGCCATATGTATAGTTGTGTATAATGTTCAAATATTAATAATAGTAAGAATGTATACCTTAACTTGTATAAACTAATCAAACATGATGCCAAAGCATTATTCAAACATCGAACCATGCAATAAAATAAAATATTATGAAGTGATGTGTAATAAACGTGCATTAAACATAATTCACTAACTAAATAGTATAACCCTTCACAACATTTAAATTCATTGTTAATTATGATACCAATGTTGAGTGTACAAATGATAAATCATACTAAACAAAAATGATATGAAATATAATTATTTGTTCTAATGACGATAAATAAATAATAAATTATATTATAAAACATATTTTACTAGTATATTTATTCCTTTGTATTCTGAAAATGTATGTAAATTGTATAAATTACTATATAGGAATTCAAAGGATACTATGTCACATAAATATATTAAAATAATAAACAATATAAATTTAAATGTTAAGATAATAAAAAATCTTATTAGAATTATAATGATAATTATATAAATATATTATATAGTGGAAGTGGATGAAAAAACATGAAAATTCATTAAGTATACCTATGTTAAAAAATTATTTTATAATTATATTAAGTGTTAAATTTACTAAATACCTAATATATAACATGTTACAAATTAAATACAATGAAAAGCTATATAATTGGTATATAATTAAGATATGATGGTAAGTATATGTAGAAATGTTGACATACTGAACTATTAAATGTAAAAAATATATAAAATATAAACCTACTTTATAACTCAAATTAATTCGAGAAAGAATATTAAGTGATATTATGTGGTGTATGAAGGTATAATACAAGCTATTTTAAAAAAGTTTAAAAAATTATTATATCACTTAAAAAACTTGATTAGCATAATAAATAATTAATAATAAATAAACAATAATGAATTATTAACACATTCATTACTATATGTTTTAATACATATAAGACTAGTGATATGTATAATCGAAAATATAATCAAATATTCAGAATAACAAAGATTTAGTTGATATAAATTCATTTAACCCTGGTGGACTAGTGGCATCAAGATATAACTGCCACCATGTCTCTCGAAATGCCATAAGTCCTTTAAAATCACCACCCCTAGGGTCATTACGAATAACTTTTAAAATGATGAATTTAAAAGTGTGTTTCTCTCCATACAATTCAATATGCCTATATAAGGCATTGGTTTTGTCCTTATTCCTAATACAATATATGTGATTGTATATACGTTTCTTCAAGCATCGTTCAGTTCTACCAACATAGAATGCCGTACAGACCTCACATTTGGCTAAGTAAATCACTTGTTTCGTATTGCAGTTACCATCCTTACAAGTGACTAAACTCTTATGCCCATTGTGTAATAAAATTTTGTTTTCTGTAGACATGTATCTGCACTGACTGCAGGAACCACATTTTCTACTTATAGATCTACTTGATTTTTTAACTTTGTGTTGTTCAAATAATTTCTTTAAATTGTTACCCATTCTGAAAACGAATCTTGGCTTGGTACCCAATATTTTGACTAGAACTGGTTCACTGCTAATCAAATACCAAAACTTACTTATGATTCGCTTGATCTGATCTGCCCCCAAATTATAAGGTACTATACATGCTCTATGGAAATTAGAATGTACTCCTTCTACATTTAGAATAGAATCTTTTTCTATAAAATAGTTATGTATTTCGCCTGAACCTAATAAGGGTTTATATTTAGTACCCCAATTTCCTATGACATAAAACAATACATCATCCATCATATCGGAAGGGTACCCTCTTTGTTCAAAAAGTTTTTTAATATATTCTAATTCTATGTGCAGTTTGTCCAAGTCGGATACCATTCTAGCTGCTCGAATACACTGACCCTTAAAGACATTATATTTCACTTTTGGAGGGTGACAACTAGTGTAATCTAAGTAGTTGTTGGAAAAGGTTGTTTTCCTGTATATGTTAGAAGACACTTTTCCTTCATCGTGTAATATATATGTGTCTAGATATGGCAATCCTTTAGGATCATAGGAATGCGTAAATTTCAAGTATTCACTACTGTTGTTAACATATGCCATAAATTCCAACAAGTCATCCTTATCACCCTGCCATAACATGTAAATGTCGTCCAGGAACCTTGAATAATATTTGACATTCTTAAAATGTTGACTCTTGAATAACATACTGTCTTCCCAATTCAGCATAACCAGGTTGGCATAGATGGGGGTACAAGCTGCCCCCATTGCTACGCCCCTGGTTTGTCTGAACAGTTCACCTTCAAAATGTATGAAGTTGTTATCCAAAACTAAGGACATCATTTCTGATATCAAACAAATGGCATCCCAGTCTAAGTCAGTGTGTCTCATCAAGCTGTTGGTGAACGCTTCTAACCCTTCCTCTTTAGGGATGCACGAAAAAAGGTCAGTCACATCTATTGTGACAATATATATAGACTTTCCACTCATTATTTCATTTACTGGGTATTTGGAGAGAAAACACCACGAATCTTTCACCATATGTTCTATTATTGTGTAAATATTTTTTAATTTTATATCTATAAATTTACCCATAGGAAATGTTTTAGAAAGACTACCAGATACAATAGGTCTCAAGGGGGGGGGGGGGTCATGTGAATCTTTATGTGTTTTAGGTATGCCTACCATAGTGGCCACCTTAGGATGTATCACTTTTATAAACTTATATATTTAATCCGAAATTCTTCCTTCTAATAAATACTCTTCAATGTAAGAATCTATTCATTGAGAAGCTATGTGTAATTCATTGACTGAAATTGTTTCATAATTACCTGTAGAGTATAAAATGTCATATATTTTCTGGGTGTACATCGTATTATCATAAATAGCTATGCCCACCCCCCCCCCTTATCTGGTTTCATTATTCGGATGGTGGAATCATTTCTTAATGTTTGTAGTAGTTTTGTTTCATCATGTGACAAATTCTCAATATTTGTTATATTGTTCAAATTCATATACTCACTATATATTTCCCTAGTTACAACTTTATCAAAAATGTCAATTATAGGGTGATTAACTGGTGTAAATTTACTTTTAACTGCAAGAGAAGATCTAACATTTTCATCTCCACAGTTATTATTCTTTTTCTTGTCTTTAAAGAAAACATCTAGATTGATTTTCCTGATGTATTTCTTAAAGTCAATCAAAACTTCTGCTAATTGAAATTTAGGATTAGGGATATACTTCATACCTTTCTCGAATAAATTAAAATGTGCTTTACCAATACTAATATTAGAATAATTAAAAATGTTAAAATTGTGACAGGAATAAATATTCCCATTAATAGTAAGTTCTTGAATATCTGTATTATTAGATTGGCTAATATTGCCACCAGCTGTATATGTGGGAATAGTAACTATATTGTTATTGAAAGCGCTTAACTGTTGGAAGTATTTGGCGTTTTGCATAGTTATTTTTTTAATCCTTTTGGGAATTTTGTGTGGTTCGTTGTCCTACAGTTCTGCATTTATGTACTGTCAGATTTTTATTTTTATTTTTGGATGTCGTTTAGTTCGTTGTTTGTGGCGTTATGTGGATACAATAAATCGTATTTTTACCATATTCCTTGTGGCGACTGGTGACTTTTACGCTCATTGGTGAAACCGGAGTCTTTAAACATGTGGTGTTGTTCACTGAAATTGTAGTGAGGGAACTATACATCATTACACAACTTTCATATTGTCCATACATCTGAGAGCTGGTTACTGCAGTTGAGAATGTATACTGTGCAGAAGACAGATAAACAGATGTGCAGTGAAAGTGTTGTTTTATTACTGTTGGTGAGGGAGGAATACATGGCAATGGCAGATAGTATTGCATTTTAATGTAGGTGTAATTACTTTCATCAATATTGAATAAGCTGAAGTTGTGCACTTTGAAATCACATTTCTGTTTGCTTATATATGTATTTGAATTAGTTGCAGGAGTACAAGGCCAGTTATTTATAGTTTAACTACTGATGTCATCCAGGCAGTAGTGTGGTAAGTATCTGACCAGGGATCCGGGCATAGACGTGATAACTTTAGCCATGAGAAAAACTGTGTACTCATGGCAGCACTTAGGTTATGTAGCAAACGTCTT
Source organism: Protopterus annectens (assembly GCF_019279795.1). Taxonomy (NCBI): domain Eukaryota; kingdom Metazoa; phylum Chordata; order Ceratodontiformes; family Protopteridae; genus Protopterus; species Protopterus annectens. Next base: position 897,935,334 of record NC_056737.1, read on the forward strand.
TTAGGTAATAGAGGGCCAAGGCCAAGGTGAGAGGAGAAAAGCATGGAACCAAGTAGTTGCTGGCCACATCCACCCCATCATTCTAATCTGCTCCGTCCCATCCCTCAGCTCCAGGAATTGAAACGAGTTGTTTACTGCTGTTGAAACCTGGTTAGCCAACTTTCAACTAATACTTAACACCAATAAAAAACAGCCAATGATATTCTATCCCACTAGAGCCCTAGACCCCACACCAGCATTCACATTATAGCACCCCTATCGCATCTGTCCAACACACCAGACTTCTAGGGGTTATCATAGATCACAAGATGAAATTTGATATGCACATTGCACAGACAATAAAGAAAGTTCATAAAAAAACTCGGAACCCTATATAGATGCAAAAAGTACCTCGCCAATGACAGTAAAGCCACCATTGCAAGAACCCACCTACTATCCACACTCCTCTATGCCTCCCCCATACTCATCAACCTAAACAAGCTAAACACCTGCTACAATAAAATAGCTAGGTCTGTTACTGACTCACCCTTCAGGACACATCACTACATAGCAATCAAGCAACTATCCAGGTTAGAATTTTCCAACCTGTTCACATATAACCAGCTTACAATAACTCACCAAATTCTATATTATACCAAGAAAGTTCCTGTCTTCAAGGTCTACTTAATATCTATTTAAACAAATGCCTATTAAGATCCACCAGTAAAGCACTGGCTGACACAGGCAAAAATAAACAATAGCTCTGAGGTCTACTTGTTTTCCATTTCTGTTGCAAAAGTGTGGAATATCATCCTCGTAACTTAAAACAAAAATAACTTCAAAAAACTCCTCCAGTCCCATTTACATAGTTCTTGGTTATGTAATTGTCTGACCCTGGGTAGCTTCACTTAATTAGATCATATCATAATTTAAACTTCTATGAAAGATTGTAACAACTCCTTTCTATACTCTTACTAAATCAATGTGTGTTTACTGTACTAGCCACTGATGAATGTAACCAAATGCCTGAACAAAATGTCCTTTCAACATCATTTATTGTATTGTAACACACTGTGCTCCTTATAGTATCTTTACTTTTTGCTCCTTTCTTGGCATTGAAACTGTATCTTATTATCCTTTGACTCTGTACTGTACTTGATTAACATGTGTATTGTATTTACTGCATTTGCTGTACTAATCTTTGTGGAGCTTTTCTCCCCTGGCCTCCTCTGAAAATGGGATCCATGCCCAGTCGGACTTTCCGCGTAAACAAATGTAAAATAAATAATAAATAAATAAATTGCTGAAATCAATGCAGTTGGAGGCAGAAAGAGATCTCTGGCACAAAGATGAAAAGGGCAAATTATACCGTAGGATGTGCTAGAAGCAAGGTCAGGCAGAATGCAATTTCTAGCACCACTACAGAGGGGTCATCTGAATCTTACGTTAAGACCAGATGATGAATAATTTCTTTCCATCTATGGGGATGACTATAACACAGAAGATGGTGCAAATAGAATAATTAGAGGTTCTGTGGACACTGTTTCATCAAATCAAAGTCTGCAGCAGCAGCAGCATCATTTGCATTCATCAGCTACTGAAGGTTGGTTTAAAGTATACATCTTTTAAATGTTTAACATCGAATGGTGATGTCATTAAACATGTCACAATTCATTATTATTAGGTCAGCCTTGTACATCACCAGCTAGTGAAAATGAAGGCAGACTTCATGGTAAGTGCCCCCTGCCTCCCATAAGCATACTATACAGTATGCTGCTGCCCTGCTATTAATGTGTTGTAATCATATATTCTACAGAGTCAGCATCAGAAACAAACAGTTCAACTGTATCAATAAATATGGATGAAGTCAGCAGTAGAATGGTTGTTTCTGCTGCTGCTGATGATGATGATAATATTGTATTTAGGAGGCAACCTGAGAGAAGTGGCAGGCAGTCTCCCAGTGTAATGACAGGCTCTCTCACCTCATAACATGTTAGTAACTCCACTGAAAGTGGCACTGCATCACAAGGTCAAAAACAGGATGACATTCCATCCATGTCTGTACATCAGGAACAAACCTACATGTCTATACCAGTGTCTCCACACACAGAAGAACAGTTTAAAGATTATGGCAGGCAGTCTGAGGCCATATTTTCCATAGTGACAACGTTAGGAAGAGGTTTCAGGTACAGAAATTATTTTGAACTACATACATAAAGCAAAGCACTGCTACACAACAGGACATGTGCCATGACATAGTTGGGACTTAAACCAGTGCAACGGAGAGTCAGCTAGAAATGGACAAAGTCCTACATGGTATGCATAAAGATTCCAAACATTACTTTGAAGTGGCAATAAGCAGGGATAATGTCATGGTTTCGCTGATGTGTAGCATGGTGGCACACCAGGCATCAGTTGCTGCCTGCATTAGTACATTGGTTCGGACATACCAGAGTCAAGTTGGACTCGAGTTTTACCAGGGGAAGGGGATAGGGGACCATCCAGACACATGGAGGGAGATCATATGATATTAACATTGGCTCTCAAGACAGTAATGTCAGCATTCACAATGAGCATTCATAACACATTTCTCACAGGTCATCTCAGTGCTCATCTACACCTAGGGGAACATCATGATCTAGGTCAAGATGACAGTCACACATCACCATCAGGTCACTGACAAGAAGATCACCTTCCTCCGCTACTTCACACCATCACATTAACTTACCTTACAGTTCTCATGCTAGCCCATCATCCAGACACTTGCACCATCACCAGGCCTATCAATAGGTGATGTGTATGACTCATTTGGAGCTACTGTGACTTACATTCATTAATAAATATGTCTGTGTACTGAACATAAGGTTTACTTGGGGGTGGTGTGGTGTGGTATGGCCATATATGCAAAGTTACTCCCTTTTCACCTATTACTTTCACCATATTCTGAAATTGCAGTCTTGTAAATTTCCATTTAAATTCAATTGTGTTGTGGGGAGGAGGGAAGTCTATGTATATTTGTTAATTGCATAACTTGACATTGGGCTGAAAAACAATGATAAATGCATTACTGTTCCATATGCTTACAGTTACATAAAAAAATTACAGTCACAGTCACAATGAGCCATCATTTACGTGTCCCCTTCATCACATGGAAATGACACACTGAAATTATTCTTCTGCCATATACACTTAACTGCTGCCATTATAACATCATCACTGCACAAAGGAAGAAAAGTTCTGAGCTCATAATTATTTTTAATGATGGTAATAAACAAATCTGATCTGCAGTACAAAATAATTCTTTAAACAGAAACTGCAATTAAAAATTTAAAATTTTCACTGCTGACAGTGCAACAAACTGTTGCATAGTAAATGCATAATTAAACAAAACAGTTACTAAATGCAGCATGTGCATCTGTTGACTTATTTATTGATTTATGACCTTTGAGCATCACTGTACAGGAATCAGTGAATACTCAGGCAAATAACTGGTAATCAAAAGTAATTTAAGATGAGAGAGAATGTCAGTAACAGTACACCATGCATCACACAACATAGACCACAAAAATTGTTGCATGCATCTATTATGCTTAAAAAAAAAACAAAAAAAAAAAAAAACAAAGAAAAGAAACACTAACCTGAATGTCCTGGTCTATAGTTCTGGTCTAGATGCCACTTCTTACCCTGAAAAGCCACATGCCATGCACAAGCCTGCCGCATGGGGTTTCTTACTACTGCTGCTGGCTGGTCATCATTAGTCATAGTGGGACTAGAGCTGGGAGCTGCAGTGACAGCAGGGGCCAGTTCACCACTGGGTCAGTGGATTATGCAGAATTCAACAGGCAGTGAACATCCTACACACAATAGCTGGGTCGTACTGAAGGGGACCCTCAGACTCATGCAGGCATCTGAAATGGCTCTTCAGGAGGCCAAACACCCTCTCAATCACAATATGTGACTGGGACAAAGATGTGTTTTATTTCTCATGTGCAGTTCCAGATGGATTTCTCATCAGAATCATGAGCCATAGCTCCAGTGGATATTCAGCATCACCTTATTTAAAAAATAGAGAGAGAAAGGGGAAGGGGGACAAAATAAGAAAATACAGATTAAGAGACACAGCAATTACATTTGCTACTTACTTTGAAAAATCAGTTCTCAACTTAACTTATTAACAAAATCATCTCTGGGCATCCTACCATGCAGGATGCATCAACAAAGTGAGCTAGTTTGCCAGATATTGGAATCATGTACACTACCAGGATGCTGGGTAGAGACATTAGTGGTGCACCCTCATACATCACAGACTATTTGGCAATTGATGGAATGGAAGCCCTCCCTATTGTGATACTGCTCACCCTGTGGACAAGGAGGGACCATAATTGTGACATTGGTGCAATCCCATAAAAGGCATGCATAGTCCAAGCTTGCACCTAAAGTGAGACTGGGAAATAGATATGCTGATCCAGAAGTGCCAAGAATACATTCAGGAACTCCTTCAGTATCCTCTCGACAGAAGCCTGTGATATTCCAAAGGAATTCCAAAACTATCTCTGGAAGGCCCCCATAGCAAGTATAGTGATGGCTATACAGACTTTGGTATCCACAAGAATAGGAAGTCTACGCATTCCTCCGGTACCCCAAACATGCTCACTAAGACCATTATAGTGTTCCTATCCACTCTTCACCTGTCAAGGATTTCTTGATTGCCAAAGTTATATGGAGTAATCTTTTGCTTATATTTCTGCTTTCCTGATGGGTGAGCGATGCTGGCTGCTAGCGGTTTTGGCCCACCCAAGACAAGTAACTCTGACGTAATAATAGCAAAGCTTACTGCAAGTGATAGCATTTTCACTAATTGCAACTCTGATATATTTGACCAGACTTCCCTTTTTATACCACATCTGCGGAAAGCATGGGAATGTGGAAAAAAATGACTATGAATTGCAAATAGCGTAAAATAGCTTTAATTAGTATAAGAACATTTACATCACTTCACATTACCAGCTCATTATCTGTTCATTTGCATAACTACATTCAAGTGCACTGCGAATAGACATAAATGTCCTCTATGAATCACAGCTCAGCTGTGCCTATCTGTACTTAATCCCAAATTCCCTAATGCTTTTGCATTAATGACTATGAATGGTGCCATAAATATCTTTTTTAAATTAGTCCTATGTCATTTCACAGTCTGATCAAAGATTTTTTGCTTTGCTTTTGCATTAGTCCCTTACGTAAAGAACAGATTTTTTAACAATTCATTATATGTACTGATTAGCATGATTTCGCTGTCCTGAATGTCTGAAATTACAATACTGATGGTTAACTAACTCAAACACAAATGCATAGTAGCCGCACTGATTTATTTTATTTATTTTGTTTGTTTATCGGGTAATGAGGCCCATTTTCAGTGGAGGCCCTGGGAGAAAAGTTCCATAACATTCATAATTCATAATTCGTAATGATTCATAACATGTTTTAGGTTAAGTGATCCCATGCAGTATTAAATGTCTTTTAAGTCACATGACCTTTTTGTTTGTGATAAAGAGCTGGAAAAATAATGCATTCATGCCTGAGAGGATGATAACTGGTTGCTTCCTGTACTGCTGTTTAGCTGCTGTGGATTATATTGCTTCCCAGTACATTAGCTAAGTTCACTCTGATCTCTGTATGCAGTGCACTGCAGAATTGTATGAACATATTAAAAGACGGCACACTTTTACAGGCCTGCTTGCCAGTATGGTGCTGCTTACATTTTGGCATACTCACATAATGGAAATTTGGCACTTGCTTGTTTTAATAGTGGAAAGATACAGAAAACATAACCACTGAAAAATTTACATTTTTCTTGGCAAATATTTTAGGAACTTCATGTTCCAGCAAACAGCTGCCTAAGTAAATTTCATGTAATATTTTTTTAATTATCTAAGATAATGTGACAGATTGAACTTCAAATGCTCCCACATGAAAAGTTTTTTTTTATCTACTCATTTTGGGTTACGATAATTATTGCTAGGAAAAAAACATTTTTATGTGGTAAACATTTTCAACTTTTTCATATTTCCATACAACCTCTAAAATCATTTTGTTGCAGCTCTAAGGCATACCACTATAATGATGCACATCAATAGGAAATGTATATTTATGCTACAGCTTTTGAAGTAGAGCATACCTATCCAGACATAGTATGCACTGTGTTGAGATAGTGCAAGGAAAGAAACTACAAAACTGTTTATGAAGGTACATATTCACGTATATGTGTGGATGCATAAACATGGATAACAATGCTAACACTATCCAGAAGCACTAAACCAGTGCTGACATATGCAACTCAAGTTAAGTCCATTGCATTGTTGAAACCATATAGAAGCCAATCTGATGGTGTAGCGGGACTGCAGCCTTCAGAGCAATCCTTTTGGACAGACCACCTTCTCAATAGGCACAGCTATATGCATACACAAACTGCACCCAGGCATCCACACCCCCCCCCACAGCCATGCATGCACACACACATGCACACACAGATGCACACACACACACACACACACACACACACATGCCTGCACATGCACGCACACACACACACACACACACACACACACACACACACACACACACATATGCACACACATTTGTATACATATGATATGAAGCTGTTCAGCCTAAGAAAATGCATTTTCTGTGTATTTGAATCTGTGCTGTGGTCATGTGCTTTGTTTGATATCTGCTCCATTCATCTGTGGGATGCACATTGTGTACACTTGTCTTATACTACAAACTTATTACTACATGAGATACTCACATGCTTAAAGGATGCACTGTCTGCAAAGCCATATATAACACTCCCATCTATTGCCACACTCAGCTGCCACCTTATTTACCCTATAGCAGGTAGATGTAAGGGCACTGATGCAGTATGCTCTTTGCACAGCAGAGTTACAGTATTTGCATAAAAGTGTAATAGACCACCAGCTGGATTCCCATGTTGCTGTACTGCATGTCCCTTTATGATGTTTTTTGTGCTATAGCCTATATTATTATGTCAAGCAAGGTGGGACATAAAATACTGTGCTGTTTCTAGATGGTATTGTTTCTACAGCATCACAGGTTTATTCTCATGCCTACATACAATTAGATGCTTTCCTCTATGAATAAAAGATTGACTCCTTTTTTTAGAAACCTTAACATATTCTGTGTTTCTAACACATTTATAGATATAGCTGCACTACAATGGCTTCTTTCCAAAGCCTGCAGGCATATTATTCTGTACAGCTGTGTTTATCTATGGGCAGTGGATCTCCAGTGTCACACTTTCAGCTGACTTTTTCCTCATTGTTTGCATCTATTGTATAGGTCTGTATGACAATTGTCAAATATAGGGGCAAGGTCATTCCTCAGACTTTGCATCTTAGAACTTTAACTCTGGTTAGATAATGCTTGCCACAGTATTTGTATGCTAGAATTCTTCTGTGGTCTCCATTTTGTTATGCCATTAAAGCTGGCAGGTTTGCATTTTGTTTTCTGCTCTGCACCATCATTTGCCATTAATTGGGACTGTTTCAGTTAATGCTTTTGACTTCTTAGATGTTTTGACTGAGTATAAATGTTTTTTGCCCAAAGTGTAGACATTTATACTGGCATATGTGTGTGTGTGTGTGTGTGTGTGAGTGTGTGTGTGTGTGTGTGTGTGTGTGTGTGTGTGTGTGTGTGTGTGTGTGTGTGTGTGTGTGTGTGTGGTGGTGGGGGGGGGCAGTGTAAAAACCATTGCTGAACTAAAACAACTTACTGCAAATGCACATTTGAAGACATTTTTTCCAGAGATAGATAATGCACCAATGGCAGAAAAATATTTGCCAAACCAAGTATCTTTATCCCTTACAGTAAGCGATTCCTAAATGTCTTTCAAAAAAAGTATGTTTAATTGATCTTAATGAATACTATAGGGGTAAAAAGATGGAACTAATTTTATAATTTCACTGCTACCAAAGTTCAGGCTTTCAAAAAAGTAAAAAAAAAATTCATCCATTGCTATCCACCCACCCAATGATACTTGATTTTGAGTACATCATTCATCATCTTCTTTCGGCTGTTCCCATTAGGGGTCTCCTGAGCAGATCATCTGTTTCCATTTCTTCCTATCCTCTGCATCATGCTCTTTCACACCAACCACCTGCATGTCCTCTCTCACCACATCCATGAACCTCATCTTAGGCCTTCCTCTATTCCTCTTACCTGGCAGCTCCATCCTTAGCATCCCTTTCCCAATATACCCATCATCCCTCCTCAGCACATGTCCAAACCAATGCAATCTCGCCTCTCTGGCTTTGTCTCCAAACCGTCCAACCTGGGCTGACCCTCTAATATACTGATTCCTAATCCTGTCCATCCTAGTCACACCCAGTGCAAATCTTAACATCTTTAACTCTGCCACATCCAGCTCTGACTCCTGCCTTTTTGTCATTGCCACCGTCTCCAACCCATATAACATAGCTGGTCTCACTACCCTCTTGTAGACCTTCCCTTTCACTCTTACTGGTACCCATCTGTCACAAATCCCTCCTGACACTCTTCCCCACCCATTCCACCCTGCCTGCACTCTCTTGTTCACCTCTCTTCCACACTCACCATTACTCTGAACTGTTGATCCGAAGTACCTAAACTCATCCACCTTTACCAACTCTACTCCCTGCATCCTCACCATTCCTCTACCCTCCCTCTCATTTACACACATATATTCTGTTTTAGCCCTGCTGACCTTCATTCCTCTCCTCTCTAAAGCATATGTCCACCTCTCCAGGGTCTCCTCAACCTTGTCCCTACTCTCACTACATATCACAACGTCATCTGCAAACATCATAGTCCACAGGGCATCCTGTCTGATCTCATCTGCCAACCTGTCCATCACCACTGTAAATAAGAAAGGGCTCATTGCTGATCCTTGATGTAATCCCACTTCCACCTTAAACGTATCAGTCACTCCCACCACAGTCCTCACCAATATCACACTACCCTCGTACATATCCTGTACCACTCTTACATACTTCCCTGCCACTCTCGACTTTCTCATACAATACCACAACTCCTCTCTAGGCACCCTGTCATATGCTTTCTCTAAGTCCACAAAGACACAATGCAACTCCTTCTGACCTTCTCTGTATTTCTCCAACAACACTCTCAAAGCAAACATTGCATCTGTAGTACTCTTTCCTGGCATGAAATCATACTGCTGATCACTAATCATCACCTCCCTTCTTAACCTAGCTTCCACTACTCTTTCCCATAACTTCAAGCTGTGACTGATCAATTTTATCCCTCTGTAGTTACTGCAGCTCTGCACATCACCCTTACTCTTAAAGATAGGTACCAAAACACTTTTTCTCCACTCCTCAGGCATCCTCTGACTTTCCAAAATTTCATTAAACAATCTGGTTAAAAATTCCACTGCCATTTCTCTTAAGCACTTCCATGCTTCCACCGGTATGTCATCTGGGGCAACAGCCTTTCCATTCTTCATCCTCTTCATAGCTGTCCTTACTTCCTCCTTGCTAATCTGTTTCACTTCCTGATTCACTATCCCCACACCATCCAACCTTCTCTCTCTGTCATTCTCTTCATTCATCAGCCCTTCAAAGTACTCTTTCCATCTACTCAACACACTCTCCTCACTTGTGAGTACGTTTCCCTGACTATCCTTTATCACCCTTACTTGCTGCACATCTTTGCCAGCTCTGTCCCTCTGTCTAGCCATTTGGTACAGGTCCTTTTCTCACTCGTTAGTGTCCAATCTCTCATACAACTCTCTCCATATGCCTTATCCTTAGCCTTCACCACCTCTTTCTTTGCCATGCGCCTCATCTCCTTATACTCATGTCTACTTTCTTCATCTCTTGACAATCCCACTTCTTCTTCGCCAGCCTCTGCCTCTGTATACTCTCCTGTACTTCCTCATTCCAACACCAGGTCTCCTTGTCCTCCTTACTCTGTCCAGATGTCACACCAAGCACCTTTCTAGCAGTCTCCCTTACTAGCTCTGCTGTAGTTTCCCAGCTATTCGGTAACTCTGCCTCCCAGTGCCTGTCTTAACTCTTCCCTGAACTCCACCTCACAATCACCCTTTTTAACTTCCACCATTTAATCCTTGGCACTGCTTTCACACTCCTCCTTCTCTTCTTGATCACCAATGTCATCCTACAGACCACCATTCTATGCTGCTTAACTACACTTTCCCCTGTCACCACTTTACAGTCTCCAATCTCCTTCGGACTGGCCCTCCTATATAGGATATAATCCACCTGTGTGCATCTTCCTCCACTCTTGTACATCACCCTATGCTCCTCCATCTTCTTAAAATTCGTATTCACCACAGCCATGTCCATCCTTTTCTCAAAATCTACAGTCATCTGACCTTCTGCATTCCTCTCCTTAACACCATACCTACGCATCACTTCCTCATCCCATCTGTTCACTTCACCAACATGCCCATTGAAGTCTGCTCCAATCATTAGTCTCCCACCCTTGGGTAAAATCCCCACCCCTTCATCCAACTCACTCCAAATTTTTTCTTTCTCATCCATCACACACCCAACTTGTGGAGCATATGCACTAACAACATTCCTCATTGCACCATCAATTTCAAGCTTCATAAACATCACTCTATCAGACACTCTCTTCACCTCCAAAACACTGTTGGCATACTGTTCATTTAGTATAACCCCTACCCCATTTCTCCTGCCATCCACACCATGTTAGAACTATTTGAACCCGCCTCCTATACACCTGGCCTTACTTCCCTTCCATCTGGTCTCTTGCACGCACAATATATCAACCTTCCTTCTCTCCATCATATCAGCTAGCTCTCTCCCTATTCCAGTCATACTACCAACATTGAAAGTTCCTACCCTCACTACTACACTCCTAACCTTCCTCCTCTCTTCCTGCCTTTGGGCATGCCTTCCTCCTTCTCATCTCCTTCATGATCAATAAATCTGGCATTATAAGGAAAAACAAATCAACCAAAAAACTCACTACCAGGGTTTCCAGACTCCACGCAGTTTTATTTAACACAAATTGTTAAGGACTTTCATCAATCCAAGTTGACTTCATCAGAACAATTACTGTAACTGTGTTCTTCCCTTTGGCAACACTAGCTACTATGGCCACTTATTATTAGAAGTGGCTAGAACTAAGTGTCAAGGCCAGTAGTTGTGACTCTGAACCACCTGTCAGTCTGTTCTTTGTTGTTTGCAAACAAGAGAGCAAATAATAAAGAGCAGACTGACATGTGGTTCAGAGTCTCAACTACTGGCCTTAACACTTAGTTCTAGCCACTTCTAATAATGTGGCCATAGTAACTAGTGTTGCCAAAGGGAAGAACACAGTTACAGTAATTGTTCTGATGAAGTCAACTTGGATTGATGAAAGTGCTTAACAGTTTGTGTTAAATAAAACTCTGTGGAGTCCGGAAACCATGGTGGTGTGTTTTTTGGTTTATTTGTTCTTCTTTCTGCACCATTGCACCACTTTTTGGGTTACTAGCATTATAAGGACATATCTGATTAAATTTGAGTTTTTGAACTGACAAGTCTTATCTTGCAATGACTACCTCAAGTTCACAAGGATCTTGCTGTGCCTCCACAGCAGACTGACTCACATATACCAGAGAGTAATAAATAGGCAATTGTAATAAGTATTAATCAGTCTGGCATTACAAAATGTTTTTCATTATTTTTGAATTTTCCTTCCAGTCGTTTGTATCTTACATGGATTTCTTAAAGTTCACCAGAATCGAACTACTCCCCCATGAGCCTGACAGTTTCAAACATGGGTTTGTTCATAGATCTAATTTAAATATACCTTCAGGATTAAACCACTATATGTAGTTATATTTAGGTGGTCTATATTATAATCTCAAAGGTTTAAAACTTCAAATCACTAAAGATCGAACTTTAGTGATCGAAGTCTTAAATCATCGAAACCAAAAAAAAAAATACTAAATTAAAAAAAAAAACTAAATAGTGTGTAGGCAGGGGGGCAAGCCCTCCTGCAGCCCTCATACCCCCCCTACTTAAATATACCAACTCAGAGAATGAGCTAAATTTGAAGTAAAAGGAAATATTCCCCTACAGAGATTTTCCGTTTAAACGTTCGATGTAGTGCACTTTCGGTATTCTCATGTCAACAATATCCTATTTGATATTGTCAGACTTCAAGATTTTAATCTAGACCTACATTTTGGATAGGGTTAATGTTCTAGTAAACCTGATTTTAGTTTTCTGATAGTAACAGGGTGCTACATCCTATACTTGTTACCTTGGGTATTGTGTCTCTCTTCATACTCATCTCTGATGACTTTGAGGTTGATGTGGTGAGATATTTTTTAAGGAAAAAATCGTGAGTTAGACAAAATGAGAATTAATATCACTGTGTTATTATTGTTGGTTTATATCAAACAATGTGTTCACTTTAAATGGGAAATTTTAAAAACTAATTTGGGGACTGTGACGGCTTCTAGATAGGTTAATACTGTCGTGATTGTGAGGGAAAATTAGCAAATATTAGGCAATTTCAATGATATATATGTATATATATGATAGACCACTATTTTGCAGAAACGTTTTGTTAATGACAAATTTTCCATTTGTGAAAGCATCACTCTTACACATCAATTTCAGCAATGTAAATAATGTATAAATATTTCAGAGGAATATGCCTTGCTACATGGTTGTTTTATTAAAGATGTAAAATATCTAATTCATATTTTGACAAAATTAGTATGTACTCTGACATTGCAAAATCTCAGATGCAGAGGCTATCCACATTAACTCCAGTGATGCAGAATTTGATTTTGGGACTCATGGCCTTTCTTATAAATTTTCCTAAAAGATTATAGAACATTAAACTGATGCTAAGCAAAGCAACAATTAAGACAATATAGACTCTACAGTAAAACAATTTTTGACCAGGAGAGTGGTAAACATTGATACTAACAAGATAAATGCTCTATCATGTAAAAACAATAAGCTGTGTATAGTCTCCACCTGCTTACTATACAGATTTAAAGGCTATTTTAATATTGCTAGTGGGAACTGGCAGATTCTAAAAATCTTCAACACAAATCCCTGCAATTTTAGAAGGAATTCTCACTTTTTACATAATCATTTCAAGAATCTTAAGTGACAGCTGTGTTCTAGACATCTTGATGAAAACTGGTCCTGTATTTATATAATTGATACTTTTAAGTGACTCAGTTGTTGCAGCCTACATGGTATGCCATTAGAACAGACACATCTGTGCATCCAGTTACTAATAAGGAGTATATTTTCAACTATTATGCTGATTCTATTTCTGGTAATTAAGTCTATGCAGCTGTATGTATGAAATGTCCTGCCTTTTATATAGGATAAGCTAACATGCAGTCTAAGGACAGAACCCTGGGACAATTCCCTGAAATCAATTGAAATGATAGTACAAATGCATTTAGTAACCATAAGTATGTGTCTGTTGTTGAGCATTATGGGTTTACATGCAGTAAAACCATCTGTGAGAGCATTAATTAGCTGGCTGAATACAAGGAATATAAATGGCTAGTTTGTTACAGCATTAAATGAGGATGTGTCCTGGAAGCCAAGGATGTTCTCATTAATCAGGTTTAATGTCATAGGTTCTAACATTTCTTATTCAAATGTTGCTGTACTGTGGTTCCGACTTCAAGTTTTCTGATTTCAAAACTTGAAAGATTGTCTTTAAAGAAAACTTGTTTAGTACTGACTTATTTTGACATTTTTTTAATAAAGATGTGTTGTGAACCAGCTTTTGGTTTTATATATTGACCATCTGAGCTTAACTGAATTGTTTAGTCCTGTTGTGAACTTTTTCTGTTTGGATATTCTCCGATGTCAACATTTTTTGGGTACTATTGTATATTCAGTTTTTCATCATAGTCATTTATTAGAAATCAACTAGTCTACACCTTCGGCCAGTGTTACCACATTCATGTTTCAGATGGTTAGTGAAAACACACTACTAGAGCAGTCCTCATATATCCATATGGAACTGTGGCTTTGTGCTCCATACACTACACGACTCTTAACCTGTACATCTACAATTCTGTTATTTGTTTTTCTTATACAATGTAAAATTATGAAAGGTGTCTTAACCTACTTATAAAATAGCCTCTAAATCGTGATCTAAAAAACAAAGGGCTGTACCAACTTTGTCAAATAAAGCCCTTGTTGGGTGGTTAAAACATTGCCTATATAAAATAATGTCAAAGAATTTCTTCAGTTGCATTCCCATGATGTCTCACTATCTCGGAAATGAATATGTAATATGATTCAGTGTTGTCCATCTGCTTCACAGACTTAGAAGACACCATTGAACTGTATGCCTTTACTCACTAACTTTGCAGATTAACATTCATAGGGTAGAATCGTGTTCCAAAGTACTCGATCCTAAATATGTTGGCATCATCATTATGATTCACTGTATTTCTCACAAACAGCACTCTCTTGTAGTCTAAGATATGCAAAAATCCATATAATTATGCTAAAAACACAGTAGGCAGAGCTGTACTCTATAGATTCCTGTCAGGCCTGCCTTTTATGTTGTAATATGGATGCTCTCATTCACCTCTTCATTTTTAAAAAGTGTAGCAACAGCTGCCTAGCATTCAGTCAGACATCTGCTTCCCACAGAGCTGTTGTTTGGTTTACTTTCACTAGTACTACAATATGTAAAAAGTATGTAATGTAATCACTCCACTTCTGTGTCCAGGAAGACAGGCTTCCGTATCAGGTACCATCAGTCCAACTATATTCTGTTTTGAATGTTGATACTTTAGTGATATATCTATATCTATATATATATATATATATATATATATATATATATATATATATATATATATGTGTGTGTGTGTGTGTGTGTGTGTGTGTGCGCGCGCGCGTGTAATCTTAAGGATGGCTTTTGTTTCACAGCTATTGTGACTTTTACATATAAGCTGGTAGTTGCTGGACAAGCTACTAGAAGGTGTACTCTGTATGTCATAATATTGTCTAGAAAGCTGTTGGTTCTTTGGCATATATCAATATTATTGTAATTACTGTAATTTTTCCGACTGATTGTTCTGTAAGTGACTCCTATACTTTTCACACATGGAATCTTTTGCGATACAGTGTGTAAAATCATGTGATTTTTGTCCTAGTCTGGGAGACTTTTTAAACCTTTAAAAGCAAACATTTAGCAGTAAACATTGATAAATTAGTAAGTAGTTAGCAGACTTGTCAATATACAGCTGAACTAACCCCCAGTTAAAATTTTGTTGATTGGGGTCTGATTATAAAACAGTACAGGTGAAGTTTTGACTGAGTAACTGTTAACTACTCAATGACCAACAACAGAAAATATCAAAATGTAAATGGCAGATAAGATAAATGAATGATTTAAGCAATAACCAACGACGTTGGTGTGGTTAATTATGATTTACCCATGGCTGGTGTGGGTTAATCACTCGGGCCAACTGTGGGTAAATCTTAATATACCACACCACGGAGTCAGTTATTGCCATTATACAATGACATTATTTAAAAAAAAAATACTTACTTTTCTTAAATAATCCCCGGGATTCACTAATCCTCTGTGTAAGACTAAATTAGTCTTACACGGAAACTGCAGCCTAAGAGTAAGACATCAGTGTGCCATGCATATTCATGAGGGTGCGCTGACTCAACTCTAAGGCTAACACGGAGCATGCATGAGTGCAGGGGGCGTGTCGGACTGCCGAGCAGTCCAAAAATCCATGCCACTGCAAGTCCCTTAATCAGCAAATGTCAACTGACATGAGCGAGTCCGCTCAAATGTGTACATACCTAAAACTACACTCACCCACATTCTAAACCCCTGTACAATTAGAAAATGTAAAACTTTTTTTTTTTTTTATTATTCCCGATATAGCTGCATGTATTTGCGCGTGTTTGCGTGGGTTTGTCCATTGCTTTGCTACAGTTAGGAGTTTAGACATCGAAGAGGATAATAAGAAACCTATATGCAAATTAAGCCAAATAGCAATAGTGTAGTGGTAGAACTTTAGCACAAAGAGGAGGCATTCTTGGTTCAAGTCCCACCACTCCCCTTTCTATTTTCTGTAGGAAATCTGTATGTAAAAATAATTCCTGACATTTATCTGTTAAATTTTAGTAAAAAGCATTGAAATGGCCAATGTAGTAGTGAACGATATTTTTTGTGCTGGTCCCAAGCCAGGATAAATGGGGAGGGTTGTGTCAGGAAGGGCATCCGGCATAAAACCACTGCCAAATTACTGATGTGGAGAACATTTCATAATTACATACTGGATTGGTCGAGGCCCGGATTAACAATGACCACCACCAGTACTTTTAGCCAACAGGGTGCTGGTGGAAATTGGGCTACTGTTGGCCGAAGAAGAAGAGGAAGGTGAAGGCATGCCCGAAGGCAGGAAGAGAGGAGGAAGGTTAGGAGTGTAGTATTGAGGGTAGGAACTTTGAATATTGGCAGTATGACTGGTATAGGGAGAGAGCTAGCTGATATGATGGAGAGAAGGAAGGTTGATATATTGTGCATGCAAGAGACCAGATGGAAGGGAAGTAAGGCCAAGTGTATAGGAGGCGGGTTCAAATTGTTCTATCGTGGTGTAGATAGCAGAAGAAATGGGGTAGGGGTTATCCTAATGTAACAGTATGCCAAGAGTGTTTGGAGGTGAAGAGAGTGTCTGATAGAATGATGTTTATGAAGCTTGAAATTGATGGTGTAATGATGAATGTTGTTAGTACATATGCTCCACAAGTTGGGTGTGCGATGGATGAGAAAAAAAAATTTTGGAGTGAGTTGGATGAAGTGGTGGTGAGTGTACCCAAGGGTGAGAGACTAGTGATTGGAGCGGACTTCAATGGGCATGTTGGTGAAGTGAACAGAGGGGATGAGGAAGTAATGGGTAGGTATGGTGTTAAGGAGAGGAATGCAGAAGGTCAGATGATTGTGGATTTTGCAAAAAGGATGGACATGGCTGTGGTGAATACGTATTTTAAGAAGAGGGACGAGCATAGGGTGACGTACAAAAGTGGAGGAAGATGCACACAGGTGGATTATATCCTATGTAGGAGGGCCAGTCTGAAGGAGATTGGAGACTGCAAAGTGATGACTGGGGAAAGTGTAGTTAAGCAGCATAGAATGGTGGTCTGCAGGATGATGTTTATGATCAAGAAGCGGAGGAGGAGTGTGAAAGCAGTGCCAAGGATTAAATGGTGGAAGTTAAAAAGGGTGATTGTGAGGTGGAGTTCAGGGAAGAGTTAAGACAGGCACTGGGAGGCAACGGAGAGTTACCGAATAGCTGGGTAACTACAGCAGAGCTAGTAAGCGAGACTGCTAGGAATGTGCTTGGTGTGACATCTGGACAGAGGAAGGAGGACAAGGAGACATGGTGGTGGAATGAGGAAGTACAGGAGAGTATACAGAGGAAGAGGCTGGTGAAGAAGAAGTGAGATTGTCAAATAGATGAAGAAAGTAGACATGAGTATAAGGAGATGAGGCGCATGGCAAAGAGAGAGGTGGCGAAGGCTAAGGATAAGGCATATAGAGAGTTGTATGAGAGATTGGACACTAAAGAGGGACAAAAGGACCTGTACCGATGGGCTAGACAGAGGGACAGAGCTGGGAAAGATGTGCAGCAGGTAAGGGTGATAAAGGACAGTGAGGGAAACGTACTCACAAGTGAGGAGAGTGTATTGAGTAGATGGAAAGAGTACTTTTAAGGGTTGGTGAATGAAGAGAATAAGAGAAGGTTGGATGATGTGGGGATAGTGAATCAGGAAGTGAAGTAGATTAGCAAGGAGGAAGTAAGGACAGCTATGAAGAGGATGAAGAATGGAAAGGCTGTTGGCCCAGATGACATACGAGTGGAAGCATAGAGGTGCTTAGGAGAAATGGCAGTGGAATTTTTAACCAGATTGTTTAATGAAATTTCTGAAAGTCAGAGGATTCCTGAGGAGTGGAGAATAAGTGTTTTGGTACCTATCTTTAAGAATAAGGGTGATGTGCAGAGCTGCAGTAACCACAGAGGTATAAAACTGATTGGTCATAGCTTGAAGTTATGGGAAAGAGTAGTGGAAGCTAGGTTATGAAGGGAGGTGATGATTTGTGATCAGCAGTATGGTTTCATGCCAGCAAAGAGCACTACAAATGCAATATTTGCTCTGAGAGTATTGTTGGAGAAATACAGAGAAGGTCAGAAGGAGTTGCATTGTGTCTTTGTGGACTTAGAGAAAGCATATGACAGGGTGGCTAGAGAGGAGTTGTGGTAATTGTATGAGGTAGTTGGGAGTGGCAGAGAAGTATGTAAGAGTGGTACAGGATATGTACAATGGTAGTGTGACATTGGTGAGGACTGCGGTGGGAGTGACAGATACGTTTAAGGTGGAGGTGGGATTACATCAAGGATCAGCTCTGAGCCCTTTCTTATTTGCCGTGGTGATGGACAGGTTGACAGACGAGATTAGACAGGAGGCCCCGTGGACTATGATGTTTGCAGATGACATTGTGATATGTAGTGAGAGTAGCGACCAGGTTGAGGAGACCCTGGAGAGGTGGAGATATGCTTTAGAGAGGAGAGGAATGAAGGTCAACAGGGCTACAACAGAATATATGTGTGTAAATGAGAGGGTGGGTAGAGGAATGGTGAGGATGCAGGGAGTAGAGTTGGTAAAGGTGGATGAGTTTAAGTACTTGGGATCAACAGTTCAGAGTAATGGTGAGTGTGGAAGAGAGGTGAACAAGAGAGTACAGGCAGGGTGGAATGGGTGGAGAAGTGTGTCAGGAGTGATTTGTGACAGACTGGTACCAATAAGAGTGAAGGGGAAGGTCTACAAGAGGGTAGTGAGACCAGCTATGTTATATGGGTTTGGAAACTGTAGCATTGACAAAAAGGCAGGAGTCAGAGCTGGATATCGCAGAGTTAAAGATGTTAAGATTTGCACTGGGTGTGACTAGGATGGACAGGATTAGGAATAAGTATATTAGAGGATCAGCTCAGGTTGGACAGTTTGGAGACAAAGCAAGAGAGGTGAGATTGCGTTGGTTTGGACATATGTTGAGGATGGTATATTGAGAAAAGGATGCTAAGGATGGAGCTGCCACGTAAGAGGAAAAGAGGAAGGCCTAAGATAAGGTTTATGGATGTGGTGAGAGAGGACATGCAGGCAGTTGGTGTGAAAGAGCATGATGCAGAGGACAGGAAGAAATGGAAACAGATGATCAGCTGTGGCGACCCCTAATGGGAACAGCCGAAAGAAGATGATGATGATATAAGAAGGTGAAATGGTTATGAACCGAAGAAACCATAAAAAACTCCAAACCAATGAATACCAAAATCCAGAGCAAAGGAGAAAAGTGAACCAGTTCAACTGTAGCTCACTGCCAAATTTTTTCAAAATAAAAGACGAAAAACATATGAGATCAAGCGCTTTCACCTGGATCAGTATCATCTTGAAAAAGCCTGGTACTGATCCAGGCAAAAGCGCTTGATCTCATATGTTTTTCGTCTTTTATTTTGAATAAATTTGGCAGTGAGCTACAGTTGAACTGGTTCGCTTTTCTCCTTTGCTCTGGATTTTGTAATTCATTGAAATGGTTATGCATACTGATGAATGCATAAGTAACATATCTTAAGCAATGTGAAGCACTGCTAAGCAAAGTTTACCAGTATTAAGCACATTTAAGTATAATTGCGCATATCTTAGCACTGCTTTAACTAGCGCAATGGCTTTGCGTGGAACTGCGCATCGTGCCAACTAGCGCAAACAAAACATGTTTGCTCATAGCTGCACACCGCGCTAACTAGCGCAATGTCGGGCAACATCGGGCAACGTCGAGCAACACTGGGCAAAGTTGAGCAAAGTCGGCTAAACACAGCCACACCTCCTAGCCAGTCTGGCCAGTAGTAAAATAAAAAGCAATGACAGGCCTCAAACCCGGGACACTGTGCACCATAATCACAGTACTAAACCACTAAGCCATGACAGTTTTTCATATGCATGCACTTTCAACACACACATACATATCAATGGAAGTTTATTCATTGCTAAGCAGGTGTGCTTTCAGCTGAGATTTTTCAAAACCAGCCAATCAGAAATAAGTGTTGGAAATCAGGCATATTTAAGCTCCATAGGCGGGAATACTTGCCATAACTGATTGTATTTCCCATCTGCAGTCAGCATGGCCTGTGTTGGAGAGGGCTCTCAATTTTGAGCGCAACATTGGGGCATTGAGGAGTCAAAAGTAATGGTTTGGCTCCTCATCCATAATCATAATGAGATACTCCTGCAGGGCCAGTTCCAGGCCACCGAATACAAAGTGGAAGCCTGGAACTGTCTAGCTCATGATCTCACCAGTGCTACAAGTGTCCCTCGGACTGGTGAGCAGGTCAGACACCACTACTCAGACCTGAAGAGACGCAAGGAGGACCGACTGAACCAGTGGATGCAGGAGGCCCTTAGGATGGAAAATGTCCCACTACTGAGTAGGTAGCCATGGAATGAAGTATGTAAGAATTGCTATCGTAGTCTATATTATGGATAGGTATGTCTCAATATCACTTCATTTACTTCACAGCTGCAGGTGTCCGTGCTGCGAATCAGCAAGCCTATGCAGATAGGCTGCTAAGGCTGCACCACCAGGCAGGTTAGTAATTATTCTGCATGTATTGTTATATAAAATAAGTGAGAGAGCCTGAAAAAAGTGTTGTAGCCCAATAATAAAGGTATAATAAGTCTTGAATAACTTCTCTGTATGTACTGTTATATAAAATAAGTGAGAGAGCCTGAAAAAGAGTGTTGCAACCCATTAATAAAGGTATAATAAGTCTTTAATAATTTCTCTGCATGTACTGTTATATAAAATAAGTGAGAGAGCCTGAAAAAGAGTGTTGTAACCCATTAATAAAGGTATAATATGTCTTGAATAAGTCTTCTGCATGCACTGATATATCAAATAAATGAGAGAGCCTCTAGAAAAGTGTGTAAAGTAATTAATAAAGGTATAATTCCTGTAGTGTGTCCATGTCACTTTCTTCGATATGTTGTAGTACTCTTGCATTATAGAAATAGTACTCTTGTATTAAGCGCTGTAAACCCACACTTGGGAAGGCCCATATAAAGTGGATGAAGGGAGTGCCAGTAGCTGTTAAGCATATATACAGTCCTCAACTGTTCGTTCATGGCCGGCATGTACAGGTTAATCTGGCACATGAGTAGCTTGTTATTGTGTTCCCCAGAAATGCCAGTGTGCTGCTAGAAATGTAGGGGGCTGTTAAAATATAACTGATAATGTCACTTGAACACATCCAGATATGTAGATATATAAATATAAATAAAATATATAAATACGTAGCAGAAACATCTGCATCCTGGACAGTTTGTATGTCAGATACAGGTCAGGTATATAAAGAACTAGCAAAACCCATTTCACAATTTAACAGACATTGCCTAGTGTAATAATACATGTAGGGGATATATACCTGCAGTCAATAGGAATGTAGTGTAAACTACAAGTATATATAAGTTGTTAATGGAGGTATCTTTTTACACCCTACTGTAGGTGCATAAACAATGCAATTCCACACCTCAATGGGTATGTCTAATCTCAAAACATTTGTTGGGACATATGTCCTATTGGTTTATAAATATCTGCATTTACTTTGATGCATGTGCCCTGTTCAAATACCACAATCTTGGTGGCCTATTGCCACCAATCAATCCTGCATGCTTTTGGAATGTCCACTGTTGTTCTATATATGCATGTGTTATGCTTGCTGTTCAACTGTTGGAACTCTGGTGTGTTGGGTTAATGGGATTACTACTGTATGCTGTTACAACTAATTTGTAATGCTGTTGGCTGTTACCAACCCATATTGTCATTAAATCCTCCTAAACACAGAATGCATGGGAAGGCTGGTCCCAGTGGACCCACCTGTCCCACCTCAGCTGGAGATGGCACCTGGCACCAGCAGGTCCGGTGCCCAGTCCGGGACCTCCTCCTCCATTGGCCCTGTGCCACCTTCGGGTGGAAGTGTTGCAGGGGATGGGGCATGTCCCCCCTGTGCAAGCGTGGCTGGAGGAGGGCCACCTATCACCCTCCGAATGGTCTGGGCTGTGGTGCGTAGGGAGATCGGGCGTTCAGTCGCTGATCCTCTACGCCAGCTTGAGGCACGAGTGGCATGACTCACAGGTGAGCCTGCCCCTCCTATGCAGCCTCCAGCACAGCCACCCTCTAGGCTGTAAAGGTGCAGTGGTGACTGCCCATGGGTGGGGATCTCAGTTCCACTGTTGCCATCTGTGGGCTCATGGTCTTGCGATTTCCAAACATCCTTCCCCGTCAATGGTGTTCACCCACCACATGTGTCATATTCCGCCCCTGTATGCATCTTGTTTGTCTTGTCTGGTTACCTCCCCAACCTACCTCCCCAAATATACATATTTCCCTTACCCCACATTGCACTCCCACCTGAAAAAAAAAAAGGGCAATCTGCTCCCAAAAAAAATTACGCCCCATACATAGCTGCCCATTTTGCACACATGTCCGCTGGACACATAAACTGATATTTAATTGGCAGTACAACATACTTTATTGTCCTCACCCCTCTCTCTGGGGTGGAAGGTTTCATATTTCCCTCCAAATTTATTGCATATGCACAGCTGTTGCTGTTAAAGAAATGGGCAGCTATGGACATTCCCTACACCCATCCTGCACATCCCGATCTGTTTTCCCTACTGTCTTTCCCTCTTTGTGCCCCTTTTTCACCACTTTTTTATCACCCCATTTTCCTTTCTTTCAAAGAAATGAGCGCGGGGGTTAGCGGGAGTAAGCACTTTTAAGCAGTAGTTAGCAGGTTTGCACAAGTGTGCGCTTGTGAGCACTTAGCTAAGTATTGCTAAGCTTCACGCAAACCCATGCAAACCTGCTTACATCTGCTTAAAAGTGCCTTAGTCACCCTGCATGTGAGGGCCCTTGTTCTGCTCAGCAGCAAAATAAAACACCTATGTCATTCTCGAACCGTGGACACACTAGACTGCATGAAGTACCACTAAATCACAGTAGATATACAGCAGGTTGTTGCTGAAATAGATATATCATGCATCTGAATGAGTGAATGTAAAGGAAAGATAGGAATGTCATAACACAAAACCTGTTCTGTGGAACTTTACCAGCAGTTGTTGTGGAATTGCATTACATGACTGTGATAACAGAACCAGCCATTCTATCAGTAAATAATGTTACAGCAGCACTTTACAACCCCCACGCAATGTCATAGCAGGACAATCCCCACCCAAATGTACAATATACCTGTGTGTTCAGGGTCCACCAAGGATGTAGGAAGGCATACTCAGTACTGGAATTGTCCAGTTTTCTTGAGCATCCTGTGCTAATGTCAACAATAAAAAAGCACAAACTGTGCAGAAGTGAGTACATTAATATTGACAGTATAGCAGTTCACAAACAGTTCATGTGCCAAATGAATACATCTCAATAACTACGTATGTGGCAGTTAATTGTATAAGTAGAAAAGGAACTACATACTCCCATGTATCTTGTGTTAGCATTTGTAGGGGTGAGTACAATTCTACACTGACAGCTGTGTACTGGAAGTGGCAACATTCAGGTCTGAGTACAACATTTAAATCACTGGCTACACCCCTAGCTTCAGATAAGAAGTATACCAACCTTCTGACTTAAACAACGGTGTCCACAGCAAACAAGCATGGGCCACACTTTGGAAAGCTGAAAGGGCTACACCTACCTGACCTAGCAATTTATAGCATTGGGTTGCTATGACAGTGAGTACTGCAATTACCACACAGCAGGCTGCATGCAATTACCAAATGGTGGCCACCAATTGGTGCACAGGCCATCACATGCACATGTGCAGATACCTATAAAAGCAGACTGTACTCGCTGTCCACACATGCAATCATTCCATTGCAGCTATTGAGAGAACTAGAGAGAGAGAGAGAGAGAGAGAGAGAGAGAGAGAGAGAGACAGACACACACACACCCACATCAACATCAACATCAACAGAAAAAATAAATAAATAAAAGACACACAGAACTGAAAATTACAAACACATACAAAGGAAAGGTATTTAACAGATATGTATTTACTGGCATGTAGTAGATGTTTTTGAAGAGTACTCTACATACTTTGAAACATCCATATGTGGCAGCAGTATGTATCTATGCACAGATGCCCTGCATAACTACTGCCATGGACAAATCAGTGTGTAGCTGTGTGCAGTGGGACATAACTGTGACATATGTAGCTCAGCATTAAATGCCAAACATCTGATCCATGTTATCTGTGTTCTGTGCAGTAGTGTGTACAATGGCTGTTTGGGGGAGTAGCGCATACTGCTATATAAACATGGATGTGACAGAGTAACACATGCATGATAGTCATATTAACATGTAGCTTAGCATTGGCAACTGCTGTACCAGGCTAGTATGCTAATCTAGCATTTGCAGCTATATATACACCCTTTAATATTATTGTATGCTCACATGTGACACCTGCTCATGTTGCAGCAAGGCCCAACAGGTCAGCTGTAAGGTCCACGGACTTACAACAGTGTGGACCTTGTGTGTGTATGGCACACACATACGGAGAGATATTTCTGTGTCAGATATATTAGCATCTGTACATGTGCATAGAGCAAGGGACATACTGCAACTGTTTGTGAAGGGTGGACAGATATATGTCGGTGAAGGTTGCTATGTGCATATTTCTATGTAGGTTTTAGTGTGTGGCAAACAAGACAGCATGCAGTGCTGGTATATGACATGTGGTGGCTAAACACGGTGGGTATGATTTGTTAGGTTTGCAGTGTTGCAGCCAGTGAGGCCTGCTAAAGCTACATGGGCTGAGAACATCTTCAATGCATTCCGCACAAGACTGTGCAATATTATTACATAACTGTATACCTCACAACCTTCGCATAGTTGATATTCCCACCATGAAAGGTGGACTGTATATGTGCCTCTATGTATATCTATATGTACACCAATGGATGTTTATATGTATATGTGTGTGTGTATATATATATATATATATATATATATATATATATATATATATATATATATCTATATATATATATATATATATATATATATATATATATATATATATATATATATATATATATATATATATATATATATATATATATATATATATATATATATATATATATATATATATATATATATATATATATATATATATATATATATATATATATATATATATATATATATATATATATATACATATATATATATAGAGAGAGAGAGACAGGGTCATATTTACTGCGACAGATGCCAGGTGACAAAGCCATGGCCTCAAGCTCAATGTCGAAAATTCATTGGCATCCCTTTTGGTAAAAACTCTGTACCCATGAACTACCACATAGGTGGTAGTGTACTTAACATCGAAAGTGTGATAAGAGACCATGGGACACAGGTGGACAGTAGTCTCCCCTTTGATAATCACAGTGCCACACTAGTCATGTAATCTGTCTACATGGCACACCCCATCACAAAAGGTGTATCATCCAGGGGAAAAAGAGGTCAGTGTTCCCCTCTACTCATCACTCATAAAACCCATTATAGAGTACAATGCCCCTTTTGGTATGTACCTCACAAGACATCTACAGCAACTGGAAAGGCCACAGACATACCTCACAAAGAGTATTACCGGCCTCAAACAGATGCCGTATGCAGACCGTCTCACAAAACCACAGCTAGACTGTGTCACATACCGCCTACCCAGAGGTGACCTCTGCCTAACATACAAAGCTATGTCAAACCCAGAGCTGTTGGACATGCTCCACGTAAACAGATCACAATCCCTACGAGCTGCACGCTCTAGGGACCTAAACCTTGTCACCTCAATAAACAGAACATGCTGGAGGGATAGATCCCTATCTCAGAGACATCCCATACTCTGGAACAAACTACCTATCTATAACAAACAAAGCTCCTCATTAGCAGTTGTCATGAATAATCCTGATGATTGGATGGGAGATAGGAAATACACCCCGGGAATCATCTCTGTGGCTCTGCTTGATAGGGGCACATGAAATTAAATTACATGGATCAAAGGCCAGGGTACCGTATGGCTAGGCTTCTATAGGCCCTAGGGCCAATAGCCTAGTACCTACCTATGAAACAATACACACCCACATGTACTTGTTGCAATAATTGCTATGTGAGGTTGACTGAGTGTGATGGTGAATGTGTTGGTGAATGTGTCAAAGTTGTGTATATGTGTGATAGCTTTGTGGGAAACTGTTTCTGTCATGGTATTTTGTGTCCTAGCTCTGATCCCAGCAAAAGATGTGTATGGTATTGCTAGGCAGAAAAAGCAGTATGGCATACAGTCTGATGTAGTCCCCTGGTGTTGACTGAGGTGTGCCATTGTAGGCTAAAGCAGTACATGTATGCTTATTGATTGGTACTGCTGGTGAATCCAAATCCCATATGAACTGTAGTACTACCTGAAGCTGTAGGCCTAAACAGCACAGTATGGTGTATGTCCACATTGGTTGGAACCACTGTTTTGTGTGTTCCCTGTAGTCCTCACAGATTACATACCTCTGGCATAAGGTTTTGTAAGTACTGACACATAGTATTGTATGGTACACAGGTAAAGCTCATCTGGGTTGCCATACCTTTGTGTCTTGTATGTATGTATGTCTGATGTGTGTGTGGGTATGCCTGTAACATGCCCTCGGTCATATGTGTGTTACAGGATATAAGTGTGTATCTAGCAACATGTATAGTCTAGTACAGCAGTATGCCACCTATATTCACGAATGTGCACATATGTTAGGAATGGGTTTGCCATCAACAACTAGTGTGATATACTGCTAATACTGTAACTGGACTTTACAATCATTGCAATGGATGACATATTCCTTTATGCATTAGCTTGATATATACTTCCTGTGGCTAGGTGGTGCATTGTGTTGCATACAGTGTGCCATGTACTGTTGTATAGTCTTACATACTGGTTTCTCTTTGTTGCTGTGCAGAACATGATTTAATATATAGAGCATGCCAGGCACTGTCAGGCAGTTGTGGGTTGAGCACTGATATGTGGTATTGAAAGTGTGCATTCTCTGACAGCCAGCAGGTTGCTATATATGGCAGTTCAGTGATATCTGTAATTTAGAATGTTAAGTGTGCCACATGACTTGCTCACCACATATTGTTTCATTGTCTTCCAGGGTCATGGCCCACCATTGCAACCCTACCTATAGTCCAGCTGAGGATGAAATAATAACAACCAGTCTGGTTCAGCAGTACACCCTAGTTTTCTCCAGAACCAGCCAGGACCAGCATGAGCGGGCTGCACTGTGGCAAGATGTTGTCCGTAGGGTAAATGACATAGGCATGCATAACCGGACATATGAGCAGGTACGCCATCACTGCAGTGATTTACTTAGACATGTCCGGCAGCATGCTTCTGATGTCCGTAGACAACAGCTTGCCACAGGTGGTAGGGTAACCATCCATCCCCCCTCACCAGAGTGGAAGAGCTGCTCCTGAGCCTGGTGGCTCCTGGCCAACAACAACAACAGCACACATGTATCATCATGGAGGCCAGAGCCACCCAGCAAGTTCACACAGAGTGTGCAGGTAACATGGCATATCTGTAGACTACTGTTACCTCGATTGGTACATCATGCATATGTGAGATGTGTACTGTGTAGTTAGAAGATGTGGAGCCTGGTGTTGTGCAATACTGATAATTTGGAACATAATCTGTAGGCCTGTGACTGTCAACCATTGTACTACTGTAAGATTACAAACCCACAGTAGCAATGCCACAGTTGTTGCCACTGACAAACTGTCTCATATCCTTGTAGGTCCCTCTGGTGTGACAGCAAGGCAGCAGACCCATGCTGGTGAGTGTGTTCTACATTTAAGATTGCAAATAACATGTGCATGTCATAAGTGAGGTGTAGGCCATGTACACATGTAACACACCTACGCATAATGCATGCTGTGCATGTTTGCTGTGAGACTATGCACATCTCAGTAACATGAGTATCTGCCTCAAACACATGCAGTACACAGAGCATCCCAAACAATTGTGGCTACACTGTAGTGGACATTAGATAGGCAGAGTCGATACACATGCACACAACATACACAATTTTGTCATACGCAGTACACGTTAATATGCTACCCATGGCAAATTCAGACACCCGCTGTAAAGTCACACTCCAGTATCCCAAATGTCATCCACACAGCACACATATTATACCTGAGGGGTAGAGGTCTATCATGTGGTGGTGCGACACTCTTCAACGCACAACACATTCATGTTAGGCAATGCTGTCTATCGGGCACCTTACAAACCCATGTAACAACTGTCTGTGAAATGGCGAATGTAGCCACGGTACTGCAGTTCAGGTACAGCATGATAGTTGCCGGTCTGGCACACATTATAACCTTGAATGACCACATGATGCTGCATGATGATGGCTCATGGTACTACACCCCATCTAGTTACAGCAACCAGAGTACTACACATAGCATTCATTGCTATACACCTCAATGTTGTGTGTGTGCAAACATATGCACCTATACACAATATGCATAGCAATCACCATTTGCACAAAGTGACACATATATGTCTTGTAATGCTATTGAGTGTACAGATCACATGACACACATTGGGTATGTATGATGTTTAATGTTACAGTTGTGATGTAGCATGCCATGTCATGGCTGGCACTGGCATATCCACAATATGTTCTACATTCACCATAACCACTGTACAATGGCTATGTTGAGCAATGGTATTCCATCAGGTATACATGCACCACTCATCCTGTGTGTATACATAGCATGCATGAGCTAAAGCTGTGTCCACAATTATCTGCTAAAGACACAGACGCTCTAATCAGAAATGGATATCCATGTGAGACACGGATACACATCCAGCCATGGTATGTATACCTGTGAGTGATGGTGCACAAGACATTGAAGAGCTTTTAAGACTTGCACAGCAATGTTGTGTACATGTACACATTGCGTTCCAGGGTGAGGCCAATCACTAAACAACAACACATATGCATCAAAGAAATGTATACTGTTAGTAGCAAGGACTGTCTACACTGGCACTGCATGCTGTTGAGCTACATGCTGACACGTGTGATATGACTGTTTGGCTTGTAATACTGTATCCCACCATCAACCGCTATTGAGTATGTTCTGGATTGCTGGTGGTGTGTGTGTGTGTGTGTGTGTGTGTGTGTGTGTGTGTGTGTGTGTGTGTGTGTGTGCATGTGTGTGCATGTGTGTGTGTGTGCTTGTCTGCTTTAGTGAGGAGTGTATTTGTGTGCATGTGGGCATGTGGGCATGTCTTCATGTGTGCATGTGTGCATGTGTTCATGTGTGCATGTGTGCATTTGTTCATGTGTGCATGTGTGCATGTGCGCATGTGTGCATGTGTACATGTGTTCCGACATCATGTACAGGTCGCGAAGTGTGTTTCCTGTCTTCCTCTCACAGGTGCTAAGGTTGGGCTGGTTCACTGCAGCAGGAAACCTGATGTCACTGACACAAACAGTGATAATGAGGATAGGTGTGTTGAGGCACAGGCATGTTTGCCTGGGTCTGTCACTGGGCCACCAATCGACAGTACACAAGTGTCCACCCCATCCATGCAGACAGTCATACTGCCAATACATCCATCACCAATGCCCTTAGCTGAGGGACAGTGTACAGTCGGCATTGGCCAGGACAGTGTGGTATCTATGGCACATGCATCCCAACACAGCAGCCATACCCAGATGTCTGGAATGGTACCACATAGGCAGATGTCCAGGGGTTCTCATCAGAGCACTGCTGGTCATCATGCCCCTGGCAGACGTGCCACAATATTACAACCTCCTGCATGTCCCAGACTGACATGGAGGCACGTATGGAACGGTACACCAGACAGAGACTAAGGGCACAGAGGGCACATAACACCACTTTAAATGACAGTATCTGTGACCTAGCAGGTGCCATCTGTAATTACACTGAGGTCACTGATAGACGTTAGGGTGAGACATTAGATGTCCTCCGCAATGTCATGTCCATGTGTCAGGACAGTGTGGGACGGTTGAGACGTTGACATGGACGTATGCCAGCAACATCAGCAGCTGGCAGTTGCCACGGACGTCCCTCAAGTCACAGCTGCTCCCGTAGTGCCAGTACCAGCCCCAGCAATGTTGGTGGTGGGCTGTCCATAGACCTTCCTAGAAGACGACGTGCACATGGCTCTGGCCAGTTCCAGCAGGGACCTGGGTCCAGTGTACATCTGTCTACCTCTGAGGATAGTACCCAGTCTGGCTTAGTACCTGACCCCTGCCAGGCACAGGTACCATATCCGTGGCCAGAGATGGTGATCGGTAAAGCCTGGCAGGTACAGTCTGTGGCTGCCTATAAATCCCCATACATGGCAGCCACATGGTGGAACTGTGTGCATGCAGACATACATACACACACACACACACACACACACACACACACACACACACACACACACACACACAAACCAGACACCTAGGGCTAACACATGCCCACACACATTACATCAACATTGGCCCATAGCAGTACTCTTGGCCCTAACACACACACACACACACACACACACACACACACACACACACACACACACACACACACACACACACACACACACACACACACACATATACATGTCGATTGTATGGCTCAATGTAGGCCTCTGGCAAACCAACAACACACCCTGCGCATATGATGAAACCTGTGCCACCTCCTGTCATCTGTAACATTGATGCAGGAACAGGCTAACATGGTGCTGATGCACAGGATGACTTTATAACAGTATAGCAATGTTAGCATGTTGTCAGCAGTAAAGTGTTATGATATCCTTGAAGGTGTAGCTGAGCAGGCATGATGTATTAAAGCTATGATTGCCAATGTAGTATTGTTTACACCAGTGTTAATTCCAATAGTGTATTGTCTGCCCACTTGCCACTCGGATGATGTGTGTAGTATTGGCAGCATGTGTTAGAGAGTGGACAGTACGTGTGGGATGTGTGCAGCACAGATTTGCAGGTGTACATTTGTGAACATGGTGGTGGTGCACTGTCTGCATGTACGTGCATAGTGGACACATGGGCAGGGTGACATGCCCTGTATTACACAGTGTTAACACTCCATAGTTTCTATTGGTGGTCAGTATGCATTATACTACACACATCTTGGAACTTGGGTACACATGTGTGTATGACATGGTTTGACACTGTGCTATGGTGATACTGTTACTATCTGTCATTGGTTTGCATTCTGGTAGTATACATAACCTCAACAGCCTGACCATAAACAATTGTTAGATGATGTCTTGACAACTGACACACAGATGTAGGACACAGAGTAACATTTGGATCCTTCAGGTACTATACTATGCCAGTAACCAGTGGTATTGACCTGCACCCATTCTTGGGACCACTCCTGTTTGGCATATATCTCTCTTAGGTACAAGCAAACACAGTAGGGATATGTCCGTCCACATCTGGAAATGCATACTGTGGCCTATAATGCATTCTCCAGATGACACATGCATCCTCCACAAGGGTATCATACAGACAGATACCTGTTGTCAAACCCATGCTGTAAAGCTATAAGCCAACTAAAGCATAGTCATACACTTTTACAAAACATAGTATCCCCACAGTACCACATAGGTAGTAGCCTCCAACATGTTGAACAGGTACCGATGTGTATATACAGCCAAGTGTTATATCATCTCTCCTTTGGTAATCACATTTCCAAAGGTATTTTGAAATCCCTCGGTGGATCACATAAGCAATATGGGGTCTGCATGCATATCCACAAAGGTTGTTGTACACCTATATGAATAGCCATCACTAACAGACTTTGCTGTGTTTGAACAGGTCTGAAATACAGCTCAGGCATAAACCCTCACTCACACTATTCAATAGAAACCGTAATGAGTGTGTGTGACACGGATGACCTAGGCCAGGGATCACTGCAGTGGTTGGGCTTGTCGCAAGCATACAGATGTGACCTAAGGTCTGGAAAGTGGCAGCACAATCTGGCAAAGATAGATGTGTTCATGGAGAAAGCAGGGTTCCCACATATGAAATAATTGAGGTCACATGTACGTATATGTATTTGCCACACAGCTACCTGACATGTGCAATGCACATACTGTTGTCATAGGGATATGTCATACAGTAGTAAAAGCAAAACCCACAACACCTTGACCAACAGTGTCACACACACACACACTCACCAAGTGTGGGATTCAAACCCTTAACTAACTAGTTTATGATAATAGAGTAATACATATTAACACAACGTGCTATACACATTATTGGAAGGTTTTCTTTCCACAGGTATATTTGTAGAATGGTGACATCATCAGACTTGACAACAATAAGTATACTACTTTTAAGGTGTATTAGTAGTTCCAACGAGATCACACACACACTTGTCAAGTGCAAGATTCAAACCCCTATTTAATTACTTTATGATACTAGAGGAACACGCATCAACATGACACGCTATACATATTAGTGGGAGCTTTTTATTCCACAGGTATATTTGTAGGCTGGTGACATCATCAGACTTGACAAAGATAAGTATACCGCTTTTAAGGTGTTTTAGTAGTCTCCAAAAAGGTTGTTCCTCTCCAAGGAAATCACACACAAACAAAAGTACACACACAGTTGTCAAGTGCAGGATTCAAACCCCTATTTAACAATAGTAGAGAACTGCATATTAACACAACGTGCTATACACATAACAGGGTGCTCTTTTTTCCACAGGTATATTTCTAGCATGGTGACATCATCAGACTTGACAAAGATAAGTATACCACTTTTAAGGTGTTTTAGTAGTCTCCAAAAAGGTTGCTCCTCTCCAAGGAGATCACACACAAACAGTTGTCAAGTGCAGGATTCAAACCACACCCTAACTACTTTATAACATTAGAGAAATGCACATTAACACGACACACTATACACATTACTAGGAGTTCTCTTTTCCACAGGTACATTTGTAGGATGGTGACATCATCAGACTAGACAAAGTGAGTTACATTAAGTGACATTAGGTGGACTACAGAGAAAGAATTTCTAAACACTTTGGCCATGTGATCATCAAAGGAGAGTTTACTATCTACCTGGGTCCCCAGGGCCATAATTACTTTCTCCGTACATACTAGATTACCACCTATGTGGTAATTTGTGTGCACTTTGTTTTATCCAAAGGAGATGACTATGCATTCTTTGGCATTCTGCTTGAGGGCATTGTTTTGACACTACGTATCTGTCTCTGTAAGACCCTTCTGCAGGATGTCTGTGTCAGCCGTAGAGTCAATTATGGACCAGTTAGCAGTCATCTGCAAACTTCTTCAGCCCTACTCCTCCCGTGCTTGCCTGTACCTCTGAGCAGTATCTACTGAACAGGTGGGATCCCAGGACCAAGACCTGTGGGATGCCATTTGTGACTGGTTTAGAGTCGGACATGGCTCCCACAACTCTGAACATGTGTGTTTGATCTGTGAGCCAGTTGGCCACCCATCCTGTGACATAGCTGTTAACGTTCAAGCTGGTAAGCTTGTCCATGATGACTGACAGAGTGGGGAATGGTGTTTAAAGTCCTTAGTGAGGTCCAGGTAGGCTGTGTGGACTACTTTCACCTCCATGTATGTCCTTGGTAACTGTTTCAAATAAGTCAACTAGGTTTAGGAGGCAGGATCTGCCTTTAACAAGACCAAGTTGGGTAGAGTCCAGTGTCTGGAGGTCCCCAATGTCTCTGTTTATTGGTTCCATTTTCTCCATAGCTTTGCAGACCAGGCGTTGTAGACCTATAGGGCAATGGTTTCCAGGTTCTGTTGTGGCACCCCCTTTGTGGAGATGGATGACTGTTGGTGTATGCCATTCTTTGGGTACATAGTCTGTGGTAAGGCTGAGTCTGGAAAGTGAATGTAGGTGAGGGTGTAGTTCCTTTTGGGGCTGGTGTAAGACGCAGCGTGGGACACCATCCAGTCCCATTGATGCTGTGTTCTTAGCTTTGGAGAGGGCTATCTTTACCTGCATGTCCATGACGTCTGGGGCTCTGCATTCTTCTGGGATGGACACAGGCCCTTTTGGGGGTGATGTGGGGGAGTTTGCACTGAACTTGTCCCCCAGGATGTGGGCAATGTAAGTTGGTTCAGTGCATTTATTGCCATTTTTCAGTAGCTGACAGCATATTTGGAAGTTGCCACCTAAATGTTTGGTATAGCTAACGAAGGCTTTGTGGTTGTTATTCTTACATTCCTTGGCAACTTGTCTTTAGAAACTGGCCTTGGATTATTTTATGAGCGATCATTGTGTCTTCCTAATAATGATCAGTGATGCCTTTCCTTTTGTGAAGTTTGCTCTATCATGTGTTCGTTTCCTCCTTCTGTTGAATAGCTTATTTATGGGCGACGACCACCAGATTGGTTTCTTATTTTTGGAGGAGTGCATCTGGGTTTTATTTGGGATGTCTCAATCCATGCATCCCTGTAGATGCTCATAGAATGCACTTGTAAATTATTTGGCAGATTGTATAGCATTATCCTATAGCAAGGGGGCTTTGGAACTTTCCACTTTGGTCTTGGGAAGTGTGCAGTTTGCTTTTGAAAATGTCTTCACAGTGGTTTCCTTGACTGGGGAGGGTGGGATGTGGATGTCCAGTGTGATTACTTTATGATCTGATTATTACCAGCGAGGGGTTTATCTCTGCTGTGAAACACTGGTACCCCATGTTGGTGATGATCAGGTCCAGTATGTTGTCACCTCTAGTGGGCATGGTGGCCAGCTGTTCCAGGGCATTTGAGTTTCTAAACTCTAGGAAACATTGGGCAAAGGATGTTGTACATGAGTAATTCTCCCACTCAGTGTTTGGGTAGTTGTAATCTACTCATATAATGGTGTTTTATAGGACCTTTAGATTTTCCACTGTTCTCAGGAATACTGAGTGAGGTTCCTGAGACAAGGTAGGTGATCTGTAGCAGGCTACAATCTGATAAGCAGCTTTGTCCAATGATAGTTGCACTTGCATGGTCTCCAAGGCCTTATGCTGTGCCACTAATCTGAAGGTGTGGGTATCCATAAGGTAAATGGATACACCCCTTCCTTTTGTATTTCACTCGTGGTTTTGGGGCCGAAGATCAGAGGGACTGTGAGTGTTTTACATGGAGCATGTCCAACAGCTCTGTGTTTGACATAGCTTTGCATGTTAGGCAGAGATCACCTCTGAGTAGGTGATATGCGAGAGAGTACAGCCGGAGCATTTTGAGATGGTCTGTGTATGGCATGTATTTCAGGCCGCTAATGCTCTTTGTGAGGTACTGCTGCAGGTTTTCCAGTTGTTGTGGATATCTTGTGAGGTACATAGCAAAAGGGGCGTTGTACCCTATTATGGATCAAGTGAGTGATGAGTAGAGGGGAACAATGTCCTCTTCTATTCTGCATGAGACACCTTTTGTGATGAGGTGTGCCACATAGAAGAATTTCCTGACTACTGTGGGGATGTGATTCCACCTGTGACCCAAGGTCTCTTATCACACTTTCAGTGTTATGTATACTACTGCCTATGTTATAGTTTATGGCTACAGAGTTTTTACCAAAGGGGATGACAATGCACTTTTTGGCATTGAGCTTGAGGCCATGGCTTTGACACCAGCCATCCGTCTCAGTGAGGCCCTTTTGTAGGATGTCCACATCTTTAGTATTTACAATTATGGCTCCTAGTTTGCAGTCATTTGGAAACTTCATTAGCCACAGACCTTCCATGTTAAAGTTTACTTCAGGGAAGTAGATACAAAACAGGACAGGACCCAGAACTGGACCCTGTGGTACTGCACTCGCCACTGATTCAAAGTCATACTTGGAGTCTGCTACTTTTACAGTGTGTGTTCTGTCAGCAAGCCAGTTGGCAACCCATCTTGTGACATAGCAATTTATACCTAGTTTAGTGCTTTTATCTATAATTCCGGAGTGTGGGATGGTGTTGAAAGCCATGGCAAGATCTACATAGGCTGTGCGAACCACCTTAGCCTTGTCTATGGTTCTGGTGACTGCTTCAATGTCATCTATCAGGTTTAGGAGACATGATCTGCATTTTACAAACCCAACATGGTTGTCCAGAGTTTGGAGATTACCAATGTCTTTTTTATAGGTTGTATGATGATACATTCCATGGCCTTGAACAGCAGGCTCATCAGGCTAATGGGGTGCTAGTTCCTGGGGTCCGTGGTGTCTCCACCCTTGTGTAGTGGGATAACCGTCACTGTGCACCATTCAGCAGGCACAAAGCCTGAGGTGAGGCTATGACTGAACATGGAACGTTGGCGTGGTGCCTGTTCGTTCTGTAGTTTGTGTTGAACACAGCCTGGGAAGTTATCTGGTCCCATGGATGCTGTGATACTGGATTTGGGGAGTGTTTTTTCCTGTGCAGCCATGATGACAGTAACTTTGCAGTCTTCCATTACAGAGATGCACTCTTTCATGGGCGAGAGAGGGGTAAATTTAACACTGATCCTATCTGTCAGGATGTTGGCAATATCAGTTGGGTCTTTATATTTAGTGCCATTGAGCTGTAACTCAGAGCAGATCTGAGTGTTGCCATGACATGGACCTGTCTGTTGGGCAGAGATCTCCTGAGTAGACAGTATGCAACAGAGTACAGATTGAGTTAAATTCAATCTTGTTGCATGGGGCAACTGTTTGAGGCCAGTAATCCTCTTATTGAGGTACTTCAGTGGTCTTTCCAGCTGCTGAAGCTGCCTAGTCAGATTCATCACAAGTGTGTTGTGGTAATCTCTGATGGGTCTGATGACTGATGAGTAGAGGGAACCTCCTTTGACCTACATGCAAAGACCTTGGCAGTTTGTGGGAACACATAGCATGATTTTCTGACCACTTTGTGAATGTGTTTCTGGAAGTAGAGATGACTATCCACATTTGTCCATAGATCCCTTATTATCACCTCCATATTTAGGGTGTTGAGACCTATGTGGTGTTTGTATGACTGTAGCCCGAGGCCATAATTTTGACACCACATCTGTCTGACTGAAACCCTATTTAAGGATGTCTCTGTTGTCCCAAGCATCGATTATGACAACTTTTTGGAAGTCATCCACAAACTTTGCTAAACATAGCCCTCGTGTGTTTGACTGTATTTCTGAAAAGTATACAGCAGACAAGAGGGGTCCCAGGACTGAGCCATGGGGGACAGCAGTTGTTATCAGCTTGTACAGGAGACTGCACTTCTTACCTTGTGTGATCTATCTGTGCCCCAGTTGGCAATCCATCAGATGACAGACATATTTATGCACAGGTTGTTGATTATGTGGATACGACATGTGTCAGGGATGTTGGCAAAGGGCTTTTCAAGGTCTATGTGGGACGTGTGTGTAGCTCATTTCATTGATGTATGTCCTGGGTGACTGCCTTGAAAACAGTCTAGCAGGTTTGGGAACCATGATCTGCCCATGACCAAACCGAAATTGGTAGGGTTGGGTGTTTTTAGGCTCCCAATAGCTCTGTTTATGAGTTCCATCATGATGGACTCCATGGCCTTGCAGATCAGGCTTAATAGGCTTATAAGACAATAGTTCCCATGGTCTGTTGTGCACCAACACTTGTGGAGTGTGACAAACGATGCTGTAACACATTCAACAGTTTCATATCCTGTACAGGGGGTGAGGCTCAACAGACTGTTCAGGTGCAGGGTCTGTTTGTTCTGGAGTTCACTTATGACACAGCTAGGGAAACAATGTAATCCCATAGACGCCGTGTTTTCAGGTTTGGAAGGAGCTGTTTACCCATTCTATATGTGATATCTGTGCTTTCACAATCTCCAGGTATGATGATAGGGCCTTTTGTCAGTGAGAGGGGGTATGTACATATGAGCCTGTCTGACAGGATGTTGGCAATGTCAGTCATTTACAGTTTGCACTGACTCAGGACATATATGAGTGTACATTGCTATTTATGACATAGCGGAAGGAAGTGTCATGGTTCTTTATGGACTCCTTCACAGATTTTTTTGCCAGAACATTGTTTATTGATGATACTGATTGCAGGTTTATTGATTTTCTTTGCTTTTTCACTTTCTGTTAACAACTTATGTACTTGTGGCACATAGTGTGATTATGACAGGGTTCCAATATATTATATGTGTCTGTTTTCATATAACTGTGTGCACAAGGCAGGATTGGTGAATAGTGACAGGTTCCTGGGGTAAAACATGCAACTGCCAGATATGTGTGGCCCACTGCTGTACTCATACATGGCCTAAGTGTGTGAGCATGCCCAGTATGACCTTTCAGTGTGATGCTGAATGAAATCCACTACATTTGTTGAAGTGTGAGAGCACGCCTGGTATAGACATTTATACTATATGTGTGTGGAAAATCAAGTTGTATTTTTACAGCAGGACTCACCTTTGTGTCATAAATCAACAGGGATCATGCTGTGCCTGCAGGGCTTCCATGAGACACTTTGCATAGACTTATCAACATTTCTACATACAGGCGGGACAGTTATTCTTTGTACATTTCTACCTGGGGGCACACCTGATTGTTACTGGGGGTGTACATAGGATGAGGGGTTTACCTGACACTTATACACATTTGCTAGGCCTGCACTGCTATGTAAGGCACGCCATTTCAGTCTGTACTGTTGCCTATTGTACTGGCTTGAGGCATACTACTGTACTACAGATCTTAGCGTCCAATGTCACGTATATTAGATTTCGACTTCATAGCCTACCCATCCCACATCACACCACCTGGCCTGCTGTTCTCTGTCTGCATAGGCTTGTGGGGGAGGTTACCCATATGCCTCTTTAGGGGCATGATACAGCATTTCTTTGTGTTTGCATTAGTGTACAATTGTCCTGCTGTGTCTGTGCCAGTGAAATGCTGTCATGGCTTAGTGGTTCAGTACTGTGACTATAGTGTACAGTATCCTGAGTTTGAGCCGTATCACTGCTTTTTATTTTCATGCTGGGCAGTCCAGACTGGTTAAGGAACAGTAAAGCAAATATGAGCATGTTTACCTGACTTTGCTCAACTTTGCCCAACTTTGCCAGACTAGTTAGCATGGCCACTTTTGTTTACATATACTAAATAGTGGTAAACGCTGCTTAGCACTGGTTTATATTGCTTAAAACATGGCAATCATGCTTCAGGTGGTGCTGCAAAGCTGCCTATGATGGATGCACATAGTACACTCTCTATACATGTTTGAAAACAGGTAGTGTCAAGTTAGGCATCCTTTTTATTTTATGTGTGAGTCAGAGAGAGGTATCATTTCCAGGGTTCCTACTGAGCCATGTGTTGCCTCTTTGCCAAGGCATACTGGGCACGCCTCCTTCTGCCTACTGGGGCAGGCTCAGGTTGTTCCTCCTCTGAGTCACTCTCTGCCTGTGATGGCCTTGGCAATGGTGGGGGGTTGTTTGGCCATGCCCCATGCTGTTCCTGCTGCAGCTGTTTTTGCAGGATCATATTGTGTAGCATGGCACATACCATGACAATTTTGGTACATGTAGTTGGTGAGTACTGCAAGGCTCCACCAGATGTGTCCAGGCAACAGAACCATGACTTGAGCATCCCAAACACACGCTCGATTACATTTCATGTTTGTGCGTATGCCTCATTATGGAGTTCTTGCTCAGGTGTGTATGCATTTCTGATGGGTGTCATCAGCCACGGCTCCAGTGCGTATCCAGCATCCCCAACTAGGTGACCGTCAGGGATGTCCCCATTGGCAAATGTCTGGTACAGCTGCGTCAGATGCCAGACATGGGAATCATGGTAGCTTCCAGGGCAGCCAGCACACACATTCAGTATTATGCCCTGGGCATCGCACATGACCTGGCAGTTGATGGAGGGGAAGCCCTTGCTGTTGATGTAGGCCCTACCCCGCTCACTGGCTGGTGCTTTGATGTGTATGTGCGTGCAGTCAATTGCACCCACTACCTCAGGGTATTCCACTATTTGCTGGAAGAGATGCATATTGCTGGCCAATGCCTCATGGGAATTGAGGAAATATACATGATCACCGACATGAGCTGACATGGCATTCAGGAACTGGTGCAGTACCCTGGATGCTGATGCCTGTGAAATCCCCATCATATCACCAGTTGGTCTCTGGAAGGTACCTGTTGCTAGTATTCTTAGGCCAACACATACCTTGGTTTCCACTGGGATGGGTTCCCCTCTGTTGGTTCTGTGTGTGAGGCGTGGCCTGCACAGCTCAACAATTTGCTGCAGGAGGTCTCTGTCCACTCAATAGCGCTCCACTATCTCCAGCTCATGTAGCCCCTGGTAGGTTACCCTGGGTCTGTACACTCTTCTCCGTCTCCTAACTGTGGGTTGCTCAGCAGCATTCACAATGGCACCACCCTCAGTATCTTGCACATGTTGGCTTATAATAGCAATGGCAGCCCCTAACATTTTTTTGTCTGAGTTAAGCTTTTTAAGTTTTCACTCTCTTTGTATACTGCAGTGTTGCAGTGTTTTTGAGAAAAATATGGTGCAATGTTGTTTGCAGAGTTTTAAGTGCTGGATTGGGTTGGGCTAGTGTACTGCCTGTGTAATTGGCTGATTCTGATTTATTTCACCTGGCAGCTCTGCTAGTTCTCCTTGGTTAACTTCCTACTACTTCTTTTCCCTTTCTGTTTCTACAAGGGGCAGCGCCGTGCAAACAAGCGCAAACACGCGCACACGAGTGCACACACATGCACACAGGCTTACACAGGCTTAGGCGGGTGCACATCCATGCGCACAGGCTTAGACAGGCTTACACAGGCTTAGACGGGTGCACACGCATGCACACAGGCTTAGACAGGTTTACAGGAGAGCACACGCGCACACACGGTGTAAGCACGTTTGCAAGAAATTTCAGTGATATACACGGCGCACACCTTCGGTTTCTGGGTTTCAGCTAGGACAACTGTAGACATGCCTCTTCCAATCCTGAGTAACTCACAGCAAACACAAGCCACTCTGCTCCAATAAGCTTGCAGTCTTTCACGCATACCTGCTCATGATGTCACCTATCTTCTACTCTACTACTCCCCTACTCCCATACTTACACTCTAGGGACATGGCTCACATGCCAGGGAAAATTGGGATTCACTATCCTTATCCTCATTTGCATAGGATTGCCTACTAATGCTTGGTTACATCTCTCAAACTGAGCTTCCCCCCTTAGCAACCACTACTCAATAGCCATGTTGTCTTCAGCCTGCCATTCACCTGCATGACAGAATAATATTTTTAATAAGAATGCTTATTTTTGCCTATTTTTTATTTATTTTCTGGTTTTTAAAGTGCCGCACGTTTGCTCGGTGCTGCGCTATGTTTAAACATCAGAGATCGGTGGGGGGGGGGGGGATTTTGAATTTTATTAATTTTCAAACGATAAAAATGCCAATGTCCTAATATTTGGCCATTGGCATGCTTCCTCAACTGGATGCATCCTTTATTTGGAGCTGTCATAGCTCCGTTTTGCTATTTGCAGAATGGTACTCCATTACCAATGGAGTACATTCCTGCAAATAACTCTACTCTTCCACAAACAGGTTAGTGTTTCTTGGATCGCAAATTTACCTCATTTGCATAGCTTTCAGCAGCAAATGAGGTAATTTGCATAACATAACACTGTCCGTGCAAGAGTAGTTTTAGGAGCTCTCATGCACGCCCCTGCCAGCTGTTGCTGGATCACTCGGCAGACATATTGGCTGTCTGCCATCTTACACTACTCTTAGACTCCGTGCAAGCCTTCGTGAATCCTGCCCAGTGTCTTTGTATAATGGCGGAGTGATGTCCTTCTGTGGTCAGTAATATCCTGTTACCCTTTTTTTGATGTACTGTCCATGCATATGGGACTTGCGTTCCCACTCATACCCAGTATATCAGTGCTTTGGAAAGGAAGCAACGGAGAAAAGAAGGTCTCCATTGCTCTGTTTTTGTTTTCTTTTTTTTTTAATAAAAAAAAAAAAAAAAAAAAGTTTTGGACAGTTTAGGGGTAGGAGAGAGACAGAATAGAAAAAATACAAGGAAAATCTGGTAAGTGTCTTCAGTTTTGAATAACATACTGATTTTTCTAGAATTTTCTCAGTCCTGTCTTTCTGCTACATCTGGAGTGCGGATTACAGACATTTTTTTTTATTTTTGTTAAAAAAAAAAATTACACTTACAGTATATAACGTAAAAACAAATTACCGCTGAACACTCCCAAAGTATCCTGTAGCAAGAGACAGCAACACGAAAAAGTAAAACAACTAGCAGGATACACCACGAGAATAACAACTAGCAGGATACACCACGAGAATGGAAAAAGTTGAGCCGATACCCATGAGGCCTATTGTGTCAGGTAGACAATGGGCAACCTATAATATTTCCATATTTTTGGAAAAAATGTTGAGACCATTGGTTAACAGTATCAACACCATTTTAAGAGATACACAACATCTATTAAATGACTTAGAGTCTATTGAATTTTTGAATATGAATAACAGGAAATTGCTCTTGGTCACGTTAGATGTCCGTAACCTATTCACATGCATTCCCAATGAATATGGTTTGCAGGCTGTGAGAGAGTTAATGGTTACACATAGTAATTTTTCATGTGATAGACAGATTCTGATTAAC
The DNA here is from genome assembly GCF_019279795.1 of Protopterus annectens. Lineage (NCBI taxonomy): Eukaryota > Metazoa > Chordata > Ceratodontiformes > Protopteridae > Protopterus > Protopterus annectens. The sequence continues at coordinate 897,978,103 of NC_056737.1, forward strand.
CAACTACTAGACATGGTGTTGTATTGCAATATATTTATGTTCAATAGTAAGTACTATCTGCAGACATGGGGTGTCGCTATGGGCACCCCATGCGCGAACTCTTATGCAAACTTAGTGTTGTATTATTGGGAGCAGAAACATTTATTTAACAGCTTGTGGATGGACAAGATATGGTTATATAGGAGGTTTGTGGATTATGTGGTACTGTTATGGGATGGTACTATTGAAGAACTGAGGAAATTTGTGGAATACCTAGAGGGAACTACTACATTTCTCAAGTTCACATATGAATGCTCGAGTGGAGATATTAGTTTTTTAGATTTGACCCTATATTTTGATGGAGAAGGGAAGTTGACCTCAAAATTATTTAGGAAAACGTGCTGGAGAAATACAATGTTAGACTACAACAGTATGCACCCCAGGTTTGTATTTTCTGGGGTAGTAAGGGGACAATTTTCGAGAATCTCTAGGATATGTAAGGATCCTATTGCCTTACAAAAAGAAGCTGACAACATGGAATCATTGTTTTTGGCGAGAGGTTATAACCATAATTTAGTTAAACAGATAAGACAGGATGTAATATCCCCTGCAGCTGGTCAAAGTTCGCTTAATTTCAACAAGACAGAGAAAGGGAATATAATGAGTTTGATTAAAAAAGGCAAACCAGCTTATAGGACACAGGGCATTAATGACAAAAAGATCACCTTTATATTGAAGTATACCAATGATAATAGTGAGATTAGAAGCATTATAACTAAACATTGGAATATACTTACTATTATAGATGATATAAAGGTATTAGTAGGTGAAAAACCTGCCTTTATATTCCGGACTTGTGATAATTTGAAAGAGATTTTTTCTAAGAATTTACATAATAATTTTATTATGAGAGAAAATGAATTTGAGACACATGGCACGTTTCCGTGCAAGAAATGCAACATGTGTAAATACATTACGACCATACAACAATATAAACATCCACAAGGGCACTTTGAGTTTACACCTAAAATATATGCAGATTGTAATACTATGAATTTAATATACATGGCCAACTGCATTTTTTGTCAGGCATTCTATATTGGGCTCACTAAGAGGAGACTGAAAGAACGCATTTACAATCATGTCTACGATATTCGTAAACACAATGAATTGAATGCTTTGGCTAAACACATTAATTTGAATCCGACACACCAATTTAGTTTTAGGGTCTTACAAGTTTTGAAGATCAGCCCTAGAATGGGTGATAACAATAATTCCCTAGCAAAATTAGAATTGGAATGGATTTTTAGATCAGGTGCCCATAGAGACCCTGGTATTAATAATTATGTCTCTTTGAAACCATTCCTGGAATAAACCTAATTTTTTCACATATCTATAGTATTTTTTTGACTGTAGAATTTAATAAGTGAATGAATTATTTAGTTAGTTTGGGGCTCTATGAATTTCTACTCATAAGATATTTATTTATGAGATGTAGATATCCCAAGATCAAGTGGAACATGTTATTTGATGTATTTCTAATCCAGGTCCTTCATTTTTTTATATAGATTTTTTATATAGATTGTTCACCCTATTTATATCTAAACAATAGCTTCTATCATTGACTCCTCTAATTATTTATTTATTTATCCACTTATTCATCTACTGGTTTTACAGATAGAATTTGTAAGTGGTTGAGCTTGCTGCTTTCCATAATATCACAAGTTCATAAGTTCATTGTCTTATTTTGGCCTCATAACTAAATGGAATATATGTTTGATCTATTAACATAGAATATGAATGTTAATAAACTCTGTTATGAATTGATACTGAGCTTATATATTTTTTTAATAATTAATATTTATTAATTATTTTTAATTATTCTTGTATTACAATAATCGATCATTCAACATTATGAATTGATTAGTTTAATCTTATATATGATAATGCAGATGCTTGACATTTAATATTTTAGAAGTAATATTGAATTTATAGAGCTTAATACTCAATGTCTGACAACAGTTCCTTAGTGTGTGTGGTTGATTAGTTAGTAATGCTTTTTATACACAACGTGAACGATAATCAATTGGTTTCAAATACATAATACTGATTATTCAACTAACAACTATAATCGATTTTTAAATCTTGAGTTTTCCACAGCCCTATACTGTGGACTGTTGATTATACTGACTACATTATGTAGTTTAATACAGGAAGTTACATACTCTACACTGTGATGCGATATACATAGGGATTTCTTTTGTTGGTAGGAATCAAGTATTTCTACACGTTAGTACTTACTATTTCTAAGCTCAGCATTATGGTATATATCCACTGTTATGATGGGATGCTGTCTACTGGTGACTGTTTGACATCAGATTGTTTTGAATATGAAATTATACAGATCAACATCAGGATAGTTACATTGCACTTCGCACTTTATCGCATACTATATTTTTATTTTATTTTATTTTATTTTATTGTATTTTCTTTTTGATGGGTATTTTAACATGTTTTATGAACATTAGTTACACAGGTGAAATGGAGATGCGGTGGAGTTGTGGACGAGTTGATATTTTAGTGGAAGGTTTACGAAATATTTATAGCTTTCCGCTATTACTTTTATGGAAGAGATGACAGTGACTGATAGACAAACTGCAAGCATAGCATTCCTTGAATTTGTTTATGTGTTGATACGAGATTATTATATTGTATGTTATTTTTATAAACAGTTGCATTTTTACATGTATCTCGTGTTTTTGACAAAAAGATATGCAGACATTTATTTATTTATTCATTCATTTATATATATTCAATCATTTGTTTATTGTTTATGTTAGCTGAATTTGTTAGGTAGTTTGACAATGTTGCAGAAGGAGATACAATGAAACTGGTGCATGGGGCTTTAAATCTCGATTACTAGGTTTAATTAATCAACTATTAGTGTTGAATTGAATGGTTCATTCACTATATAAGTGGAAGAATGATTATGTTTAATAGATCTGATGAAGCGTGCATGAAGCACGCGAAAGCCCTTATCTTTTACTTGTTGTGGAATAAAGAAGTTTTTTATCTACAATTTGGAATTCTCGTGGTGTATCCTGCTAGTTGTTTTACTTTTTCGACTTACAGTATATAGCAATGGAAAAAAGTCTGGGCGACCGGACCTTTTTCCATTGGTATATGCTAGCGTTTACAGTGGGCATACTGACTGGGCTGACCAATCAGTGTGCTCGCTTTGGAATATTAACAACCAGTCAGTGTATAATATGCATTTTACACTTAAAAGCAGTGTTAATTATCCACTTGAGTGGAAACAAAAACCTAGCACATTTCTGTCTCAGCAAACAAGATATTCCAGACTTTTTTAGAAAGTGTAAGACACTTTTGGGCATTTGTTACTAATCTGTAAACACCAACTGTGCTGTGATTTGAAATAGATGTACTTTGCATGGTTTTGTCACAAGATTTGGCTGAAAATTATCCACAGACCACTTTATTATTCCGTGTTGACAGAAAAAATATATGTATATGTAATAAACTATAAACATATATCATTTCAATTGAGTCATAAACAATTGTATTTGAGCTTAAAATGTACAGATACATTTTGCATTCAAATTCAGTGTGATAACAAACACTATTAGGGTGTAAATATTTTGATACAGAATTCCTCAGGGGGCTAGTGATAATGATTGTTATCCATAATTAAAAGGCAATTTTGGCATTAAAATTCTCTGGAAGAAGAATTTAGTATTACAGAGAAGGGAAAGGAAAATAAAAAAAAATGATTTACTTATTGCTGTCTGTGTAGGTTAATGGCACTATTCAAATGATCAAAGATTCTGAATTGTATTTTGGTATAAGTACTTGCATACAAGTTGTGACAATCCAGGCAGGTAAAAGTAAGTAGACAGTGATGCAGGGGGCCAACACCCTTTAATGCAGATTGTGAGTCAAACTTCCACTACCCAAGTAGAAATAGCCATCAACATTTTTCTCTTCTTATTTTTGCCCCTATTTGACTACCAGCCATCAGCTACTGCCATTCATCCAGTGTTCTAAACAGGTTCCATTGTCTGGGCATCCCTTGGAAACTCTATCTTAAACCTTCTTCTCTGTTACCCTTTGGTAGCATGGCCAACTAGTTCTCTGACAGTAGCAACCAATGGGTAAGTATGCTGCTGCCCATGCTCCTAGCATGGTTATAGCACTTACACATTGCTTGATGGGTACTTATCCTTGTCTCTATGCTACTTTGCTATAACACATGGCCTCCACTGGGTTTTTCTATTGCACAGGCCTAGACCATCTACACTCCCTAGAAAAGGGTAGCCAGCACTGGTTCATCAGTTTCACACTCTAGTCTCCACATTCTCCAGTTTGTTAGCTGATCCTGGTGGACAGTATCACAGTCAGCCATACCAAATATTGTTTTCACTAAATATTTTTTTTATTATTTCAAATAAGATGTCTTAAACATTACATGAAATAAAGATAAATAACATATTTACAATTCTAAAACATTACTAACTTCAAACCATTATATAACTATTTACATTGGTGTCTATGCAAATAACATTGAAATTCTATATTATATAAAGTTAGAAACATAAGATGATATATCTTCTTCGATCTTTTCGAGTATTTCCAGTACTTTCATCCAAGAGTAATAGTAAGAAGTAGATCTTTTAGTTCTGTTCTTCACTGTTAATATTTCCATGTGAGCAACTGTTGTTGTTAAAGTCTCAAATTCCTTGAATGTAGGCGAAGCCTAATTTTTCCAGTGTATAGTTATGATTTTACATGAAATTGCCAATAGTGACCATAGGATTTTAGTGTCTTTTTTTGGTACACAGTTTGGAATAGGAAAGTTGAATAAAATTAAAGACTTTGTTAACTGAAAATTATCATTATAAACAGTCTGAAAAAAAATAATTAATGGATTTCCAGTACATATTGAGACATATACATTCATAAAAAACATACTGCCAATCTGCTTTTATCTTGGTATGGCATCTCCAACATTGATCTTCAATAGAATACATTTTGGTTAACCTATGTGGTGTATAGAAACTTCTATGTAGATATCTCCAAGTGAATAATTGCCAGTATTTTGATAATGTAGAAAATTTGGAAGATTTTAGAATATTACTTTTTTCTTCTTCAACTGGAGGATGGTTGTTTATTAAAGTATAATAATCCCAGTATGATTTTTCATGATAGTTTTTGTTTTTAACAATTTTATAGATATTAGACAAATAACCTGTACCCTGATAAAGCTGTTTTGTGATAAGAATAAGGTATTCAATGAGTTTTGGAGCTTCATGTCTAACTGAAGGTTGCATTTGTTCTATTTTATTTATAAGAAAATGCCTTAGATTTTGTAAAACAGCCAATTGTCTTTATTTATATTATAATTATAAATTATCTGTTCCTTTGTTAGAATTTTCCCTTTCTCTATAAGTTGATGCCAAAAGAGTAATGTTTCTTCTTTAAGTATATTTATTTTAGATATTTGGAATGTATCTAGAATATTTGGTGTAAAAGCTATAGGGAAAATAAGAAAAATCCAAGAATTAATATTTGGTATTTTGTTTATATATGTTCTGAACACTGAAAGTGTAGAGCTTACATAGTTTGATGGCAATTTATTAATATTATTCCTTTTCCTAAAAATAATCTTTTAACATCCATATAAGGGGTGATGGTATTACTGTTAAGTTGTCTTGTATGTGATTATAATTGATTTCTATGTAAATCTGCTCATGGGCTTGTTTCCATATAGGTGTGTATGAATTATTTAACCATAGTGTTATGTTTTTAATAACAGATGAGGTAATATATAAATCAATATCCGTAAATTAATTCCACCATCTTCCCAATCTGGCAAATGTTTATTTAAGGCTATACGGGTTTATTTGGAAACCATAGAAAATTTAAAATTAGTTTATTGTATCTTTGAATAATATATTTGGGAGGTGGCAATGAAAAATTTTGTATTAAGTATAATATTTTGGGAAATATGATTATTTTAATAAGATATAATCTGTCTGCTGTTGAAAAGATATATTTATTCCAGTAACCAATTGTTTGTTCTATTTTGTCTAGTATTTTATTATAGTTAAATATTAGAGAATCTGTTAATTCATTGAGTAGATTTATTCCCAGATATAATAATTTACTTTCTGTTACTATATATTTGGAAAATCTTTTGTTTACATTATTTTCTTTTTTACAATTACAGGGCATAATTTTAGTTTTGTTTTCATTAAATTTTAAGCCTGAAATATTTTGAAATTTATTCATGGAGTTAAATAGAGCATTCAAAGACTCATTTGCATCTGAGAGAGTTAATAGTATGTCATCAGCAAAGAGTTGGATTTTAAGGTTTAACATTTTATTAATACAAATGCCCTTTATGTTATTGTTTGATCTGATTTGATTTGCAAAGGGTTCTATGAGTAATGCAAATAACAATGGTGATAAAGGGCAACCTTGTTTAGTTCCCTTTTTGATTGTTATAGGGCCTGATCTATATGATCCCAGTTTAACATATGCAGTAGATTTTTCATATAGTATTTGGATAAGATTATTAAAATTAGAAGGAAAGTTATATTCTTTTAAAACTAGTGAAAGAAAGTTCCAGTTAACCGAATCAAAAGCTTTATTAATATCTAATGAAATTATATTTAAATTTAGGACTTTATGTTTGCTATAATCTATTAATGTTAGTATTCTTTTAATATTATCTGAAGTATTTCTTCCTTTAATAAAACCTGTTTGATCTTTGTGAATTAAGAAAGGAAGAAAGTGTTTGATCCTATCTGCGTATATAGCCATAAACATCTTGTAGTCTATATTGAGTAATGATATTGGCCTATATGAGGAACACTGTTTCTCATCTTTATCTGGTTTGATAATTGGGGATATCAATGAAAATTTCCAAGAGGGTGGTATATTCAAATCTTTATTGGCTATATCATATACTTTAATAATAAAGATATGGCTTGATTGGGTATTAATTTATACATTTCTGGTAGCATATTGTCTGGGCCAGGTGCTTTATTTGTCTTGAGCTTTTTAATTTGTGATTTTAATTCTGTCATATTGATTGGTTTGTTTATAATGTCTATTTGTTCTTGTGTTAATTTAATATGAATATTGTTTTCTAAGTATTTTTTTATATCCTTAGTAGGTGTATCTTGAGTATTTATGGAATTATCAATGTTAAATTGGAGTCTGAATGCTTCTAAAATATCATTTAGTTCCGTAACTCTTTTGTTAGTATTAGGAATAAATATTTCTTTTATTTGCTTAGATTTAATTTTTTTTGTTCTATTAGTTAAGTATCTCAGGTGTGCTGAATTAGTAGAGTATGAGTTTATTTTTATCTTTTCTAAGTTAATCATAATCTTATGGTGTAGCAATTCTGTATACTTCTTATTGATTTGTGTAAGTTCTTGAACTTGAGTAGCATTACCCTTTTGTATTTCCAGTTTCAATTTATCTGCTTTGTTTTGTAAGTCTAGCATATATTTATTCCATAACTTCCTTTTATTTATGTACCAGGATAATATCTTCCCATATGTAACTGCTTTTAATGAATCCCAGACATATATTTCTGAAATATCTTCTGTGTAATTTATTTCTAGAAAGTTTTTGATTGTTTCTTCATAAAATTCTTTGAAATCTCTCAATTTTGTGATATAGGAAGGTATCCTAGTAATGGGATTTGAATAAAATGGTGTAAGCTCTATCTCAAAGACTATGGCATTATGATCAGATAAAGGACAATTTATGATTTTGACTTTGTCAATTTTTGTTATTAGGTCATTGGCAACATATATTCTATCAATTCTAGAGTTAGTTTTATATCTATGAGAATAAAATGTGAAGATTAGTGAGTCTGGTTCTGCAAATTCATTTATATCTTTTAAATACAATGTATCTATAAATTTTGATAGTGCTTTAGAGATAGGTTGTTTTCTTCTTTTGGATTTAGAATCTGTATCTTTTTCATTCATTATACAGTTGAAGTCGCCTGCCAACATCAGGCTACCCTTAGTTAAATGAATTATCTCTTCAAAATGCTGTTTAACTGTTTTTAATCCTAGTCCTGGGATCCAATATAGATTTACTAACGTATAGATTCTCTTATTTAACTCTACTGAAACTAGACAAAACATACCTGATGTATCTTGATGAGTAGTAATTATTTTAGGTGTTATAGTTGAGTTGCGAAGTAGTATAGCTTTTCCTCTTTTTTTTGTTTTGTATTGAGAGTTTATTAGTACTGTGTAATTATTAATATTTAAGTTGTTTATATCTCTATCTAATAAGTGTGTCTCTTGTAAAAAGACTATTTGTGGTTTATGTAAGTTTATGTACTTGAATAGGCTTCTCCTTTTATTACTATTATTTAGGCCATTAACATTTATGGATAAACATTTCATTTCCTAGTTTTGAGTTTGTTTTATGTGTGAGTTTATGTAAATATTAGTTCCATCTTGGATACAGAATTCAAAAAGTTTTTCTTGTATGATTTTTGCATCTTTCTGAGTGACACCAAAGTGCTAGAATAAAAAAAAACAAAGAACTTCCAAACTTGTAATTCTTAACCTTAAAAACCATTCCCTATCGCTATGAGGTAATATACCTCTTTGTTTGGTAAGTGAATCTAACCAAACAAACTTTCTACCCTCACAAATAATATTTGGATCAGTTTCTCTTATCCTCTTAGTTTTAAATAAAGATAATTGAATAATATATTAAGATAATCTAATCAGCTAAAATATATACATATATTCTTTACTCATCTTATTGTAATTCAATAATACTTATTTCTAAGCAGGTTTCAAAAAGGTACAAATATTTAGATTAAGGTAGTATCATTTTAAAATAATTTGGGGTATTAATAAACATCATGTTAAAATCTATAACTGTATATTTCATACATCTGTTGAAAACTATTTACTGACATTACTGTATAATACAGTACCATTGTTGTGCAATTGTTTTAGACTACTCAAGTCCGAAACCAGTGTTTAAATTAATATTTGCAAAGTCATATTGGAATAAAAACATGAATAGTTCTGAAACCACATCATATTTCATGTTTAACATAAACTGAAATGCAATACAATGTACAAGTATATTAATATTTCTTTAGTAGACATTAAATATGTTCCTCTGATTGCATTTTCAGCTTTTCAAAGACAATTCCCATGGCTGGAGACAACAAGATCACAATTTAGACATCTCCCTTATCCAAGAGACTACTTATAATGTTGTTACTTGATTGAGTGTTTTGTTGTTAACACTTCTATCAACTTTCAGAGGGACTTTGTATAATCAAAACTGACACAGTACAGAGGTAAAACTGCAGTGCACTTGACCACATTTTTAAAGCAAACATCTATGTATATCACATATTAACTCTTACAGCTTAGACAGACACTTAACCAGTGAGTTTATCTGCTGACAATAAGTGCTGGAGATATAATTTTGACTTACTTAACACCAGTAATTTAATCTCATGACTGAATAAAAGTATACTGGAGAACATATCAAAATAATGGAAGCTGCTAAGATTTAAACTATTATGTATGAAAATGTTACAGGTTAAAATTCCTAACCCATTTTGCAGTAAATAGACAAAATGTATTTAAACTATGGGGTAACACCTTTATTATGTCAAAAAGGTGTTTAAGAAGCTTGTTTTTCCTCTAACATCAGAGGATAGCTATGATGATCCATGCACTGCAAGAGTATTATTTTATCCTGGTAATTGCTTTATGACTGTATATAGAAATATTTAATTCAAATCATTAACTGGCATTGCAACAATATTTCTCAGAAAAGTTGTTTTATAGTTAATGACTAGATAGAATGCATCATTGAGAGGATACATTTATCAAATGTCAAGTGCTTTAGCTATAATATAAGTGTCTCCTCAAATTAATCCCCAATGAATTTACTGCTTACTAAACTTGCAGACTAATATTGGCATCTTTTCATGTAGTCATATTGGAACATGAAAATACAGGTCTGCTGATTAGGAACAATCAGGCTCTCAACTGCTAGACAATACATTTGTCTGTAGAAAGGTTTAAGAATTACAGTTGCATTGTCAAGCATTTTTGTTTACACTAACAGTAACATGATATACCCGCATACACTAGTATTGTGCCATTCTTGATAATGTAAAAAGCCAGGTAATATTATAAGAAGGGTGAAGCCACAGCCAGGTAATATAATAAGAAGAGTACAGCCACAGTCAATATTCAGATGAGCAAACGGGAACAGCATGAACCATCTAAGGATGGATAGCTCGTTGAGTACCTGCCACAATGTATGTTCATAATGCATGGTAACTTAGTAATAAATTAGGGTGTGGGCTAAGCCTCTCCCTCTTCTACTCAAATTAGATTTAATACAATATGTGTGTAGAACACAGATGCTTCGACAAAGTTCAAAGCTATATGGGATATAAATATTGTATAATTGACACATTGGGTTAAATCCACGGTTGTTATGTTACTTATTATAGTTGTTTATATAATTATTGCTTCTACTTTCTCTATCTAGTATATTATACTGTTATTTAAATGTTTGATTTGCTAAATGTACATTTAACCTTCTTGTTGCATCCCATTTGTCCACTTGAGGGCAATTTTTTGGTAGCAGGACATTAGTAGTATTTTGTAGGAGCACCAGTGTGGGAAATGGTAATTTTCCTTAAAATAAACTTGTCAGTTGCTTGACATTTACTAGTTTCTTTAGAGAATTTGTAAAACAGCAGTGATTTTATTTGCTGATGATTAATTTCTGCTCTTTAAACTCTGCTGTATAAAACATAGTAAGGGATAGCTAAAATGTCTGGAAATCTAAACTGACAGAAAGACAATCAGATATATGTCCTTATCTATCAAGGTGCTAGAAGACATCAGTAGCCATAAACTGAAAGTGCTTCAAAAATATATATCTGTGTATATTTATATGAACCTTTTATATTATTTATGTTTCCTTAGAAGGAATTTAGGTTTCTGTATCTTTAAATGTGAACCTAGCTTATTTTCTGACTAGACATCAATTAGAAAGAGTCAGGGGATGGCGTACACAAGTAAATGCGACAAGCAATAAGTAACTCAAGTTTCTAGTGATGTTTGTGGCTGTTAAATTGTCTCAAGAACCAAGCGGGAAAAGGTATGTGTTTTTTCTTTTTTCTTTTCCCTTCTCTTACTTGGTGACAAACTCATGTAGTGTGCACGTGAGCACTCTAGTTTGCGGAGTAGTGTTCACAACTATCAAACTTTGCATTTTAAACATGCTATGCCTTATTTCTCTACAAAAGAAAAGACAACAGAATATCTAAGCTAGTCACAAGCATCTTTCAACTCCGGATGTCTGGAGCCACAACACACCTGACTTATAGCCTCAAAATATCACTTAAAACATATTTTTTCACTGGGCTATATCAGTATGTGCATATGGGTCAAAGGCAGAACATCTTTTAAGATTATTTAAAGTAGTCTTATGATACATCCTAACTGAAATACTTCATTTCAAAAGCAACACATTTCTGCCCAGCATTGGGGTTTATCCAAACAGGGACACTTTTAACTTATAAAAAGTAATGCTGTCAGGGATGTAACTGATAATAAGTTATATAGCAGTCATTGCTATACCTATTAAGCAATATAACCATATACTGATTAAAATATTATAAGTTAATGAAGATTTTATAAAAAGAAGAGAACAAATAAAAACAACAAAACACAAAGAGAGAAAATAAATAAATAAATAAATAAATAAATAAATAAATAAATAAACTATTTGGGAACATTATTATGTATTGATTACTCTGATTAAGAATATGAAAATAATAGATGGATAATAATGAAAAATAGAGTAATGTTTAAATTATGCTTAGTATATTGATGTGATTTGAGATAAATGTATTTACATTTATGCTAATTTTGACATTTAAAATATAATTGAAAACAGTACTTGTTTTGGTGTAACTTGAAGACAGTAAGAACTTTTCTTTTGTTGTTAGTATTATTATTTAGATTTTTACAGAATATAACATATATAAGATTATTTGTCCTTTAGTTTTTTTTTCTTTTGCTCAACAGTTTTCCAGTTATTTACTTCAGCATTTCTCTTCAGTGTACTTATTGTCCAGTCCATAGATTCTTCATGCGTTAGGATGTTGTTGTTGGTAAGGTATTTTATTGCTGAATCTACTGTTTCAAAGATTTTTATTCCATTTGGTAGAAAAACTTTCAGTCTTGCTGGGAATAAAAGATGGACTTTCAGTTGCTTTTTCTTCAAGGTTTTTTTATTGGTAGAAATTCTTTTCTTTTTGAAACCACCTTTGTAGAATAATCATTGTCAAATCTTATTAATGAATCATTGTATTTGATGGGAGAATTTGCCCAAGCATTTCTTAATATAAGATCTTTATCTTGTGTAGAAAAAAGTCTCACAATTATAGATCTCGGCTTGTTCTTACCCGGAGAAGAAGCATTTCAAGAAGCTGCTAGTGATCTATGCACCCGTTCTATACCATATGAAAGAGCTTCAGGTATTTTTGTTACATCTGGTATCCAGGTGGTAAGAAAGTTTATCATATTGTCCCCTTCAGATTTTTCTGGTAGACCATATATTCTAATATTATTTCTTCTTGTTCGATTTTCCATATCATCAAGCTTTTCTAGCAAATATGTATTCTGTTGAAGTAAAAATTCAGTTTGTTGTTCTTCTATTTGGACTCGAGTGTCAATGTCACTTAATGACTGTTCAATAAGTGATATCTGTCCTTTCTGCTGTGTAAACATTTCTTGAAGCTGTTCCAGTTGTTGTGAGCACTTTTCTTTAAAAGTATCTATTTTATTGTCCATCTTGTCGATTTTTATTGTAAGTTCCTGTATATTTGTAATGAGAGACTGCAGGTCTTTTTTGAGAGAAGAGTCTTGTGCTGTATTCCTTAGATGACTCATGCTGTAAAGCTGATATTGGTGCTGATTTTCCAGTAATTAATTTGACAGGAATTATTCAAGTTCTGACAATAAAATTTTTCTTATAGATGCTCAGAGTTATTAGAAATAAGTTAGTAATAAAAATTTCTTCAAATTAAATATTATTTTGTAAAATTCCTGTCAGGAATTATATTGATGTATGAGAGCTGAAATGAAGTGCAGCTATCAGTTCAGCATCCTAGCCATGCCCCCACCAAATGTTGTTTTCGATGACATTCTGCAAAAGTATTTTCCTAATTTATATGTGCCTCATCCATAGAAAGTGTTACTTCCTAAATAAAGGAAAGAAAGTACAGTTATCTAAGTAAACTTACCATAACAGTAGATGTTTGAATGATCACTGCTGCAGTAGCTTAAGCATAGGATACAATAGCCACCAGCTCCCAAAGCTTCAGGGCACTTCCATGGGGCCAAATATTGTCATCTCAAGCTGAGCTGACTGAAAAAGCAGTTTTGTGTAGCAAGCCCTTCAGAGTTTTCATACCAACTGAAAGAGGGAAGCTGACCCATGAGAGGACATTGCTATAGGGACAAGAAAAAATACATGTTTATATCTTTGCCTAAAAAAAGACATCAAAAAACAAGGGCAATGTAGGGAAGGAGTAGCTACTGCAGCAGTGATCATTTGAATATCCGCTGTTATGGCAAGTTTAATTAAGCAACAGTACTATGTTCTTCATACTGATCAGTGCTTCGGTAGCCTAAACTATATGGGTAGATTACCATAGCTTAGACTAATTGGGATGTTGAAGGAAAAGAGTCAAGGAGACTCTGGAGAATGGTTCTAGCAAAGCTTGACCTAGACCAGGAGAAGGAACCTAGCTTGTAGTGTTTTGTAAAAGTATGTACAGTGGACCAAGTTGTTGCTTCTAGAATACTGTCCAAAAAAGCTATAGATGAAGCTAAGGCCCTGGTAGAATGTGCCTTAACCTTGCCTGGAATATTATAGATTTGGTGGGAATAAAAAAAAAAGTAATAGCTAAAGACAACCATTTGGAAAATAGTCTGCTTTAACATAGGTTGTCTCTTCTTCTTACCTTTAAAAGAAATAAACAATTGATTAGATGTTCTAGAGAACAACAAAGAGATATGGATAGTTTGGCTTAAATTAAACTTGAAAACGATTTTAGGCATAATAGAAGAATTAGTTCTCAAGGAATCCCTGTCTTTAAGGAAACTCTCTAAAGATGACCCACCATAAGAGCTTGCTACTCAAATACTTTTCTTGCAGAGGTCAGAGCAACCAGTAAAACTACGTTCTATGTTAAGAACCGCAAGCCAGCCAGATGTGTTGGTTCAAATGGAGCAAGCATTAGCTTTTCTACCACTAAATTAAGATTCCCAAGGAGACACCTGTTTTTTTTTTTTTTTAATCTGTTAATCAAAACCAATTTCAAATGCATTTTGTCATAAGTATGCTTTGAAAGAAGGGTATCCATGAGCAGACATACAGAAATGGCAGACAATTGAACTATCATTGAGGAGTAAGACAGTCTACAGGAAAGCAACTCGTGGATGTATTGTAAAACCAGAGAAAGGCTAGTACTGAATTGGTGCTGGGTATGTTGTTGGTACCATCTGTTAATAAAAACATTTCTATCAGCAGGCTTTCTTGCTTCTATTAGTACCTGCTGCACATCCCCAATTCAGTAAACAGGTGTCTAAACTTTATTACGACATTATTACCCAGGCAGTCAGTTGAATTTGTTTATGGACAGGATATATCAAACACTCATGTTCTTGTGTGAGTAGATCCAGTCTGTGAGGAAGCTTATCGTAACTGTCCCTGGCCAATTTCAAAAGAAGGGAGTATAACTGTTGCCTGGGACAGAAGGGAGTCACCACAATGATCTTAGGTGATTCTTTCTGAATCTTCAGAGGTACACTGGATATAAGTGGAAAGGGTAAATGTAAAACAGCGCTCATCTGCCCTGCAAGAATAAACTTAATAAAAGGTTTTAAGGATTCCAGAGACTTGGACTATTTTTTTAAAGAATGAAGACTTTAATATATGATTAAGAAACTTCTGAAGGATTGAAAAATGTAGTTTTCAGGAATGAGGTTTTAAAAATACTGGATACTTAAAACCAACAGCTTGACACTGGTTTATTTCCTTTTTAAGACTGAATAAGTGGAAAGGGTAGAAAAGCATACAGGACAACTGCTATCCAATGCAAAGAAAAGGTATATGTCTTCCTGGACTTCTTGCATTGAATCTTGGAGCAGAATTTTGCCAGCTGATTGTTCAGTGACGAGGCAAAAAAGGTCTTCTTGAGGAACTCCTCATAGATGGATCAAATCTTAGAAGACTCCCGGACCCTGATCTAGTTAATATATTTGAGGTTCTGCCTTTGTCCTGTTGTGCTTGTCTGCCACACAGTTTTGCTCTGATAGATTGTAGGCAATCCGTAGAGCAAGAATGTGCTAAAAATCCATATCTCATGCGGGTCTGTATTATATATTTGAATGCTTAACTGTTCGAATCGCTAAAGAACGAACTTTAGTGATCGAACAGTTAAATGTTCAAATATATTAAAAAATAATATTAAAAAAAAAAACAGAAATTAAAGGGTTTAAGCAGGAGGGCAAACCCCCCTGCACACCCCCTGCTACTTAAATATACCAACTCTGAGATCGCACTTCAGTGTCGTACAGTGAGGAAATGGAAAATTGCCCATTTCCTTCACCGTAGTGCAATCTTGGAGTTGGTATATTTAAGTAGCGGGGGGTGTGGGGTGCAGGGTGGCTTGCCCCCCTGCTTACACCCTTTAGTTTTTCTTTTTTTTAGTTTTTTTTTTTTTTAATTTTTTAATATAGTCGAACATTTAACTGTTCGATCACTAAAGTTCATTCTTTAGCGATTCAAACAGTTAAGCATTTAAATATATAATATAGACCCTCTTATGCTAATATAGCTAGTCTGCAAAGGGGGTAAAGTCTGGTTCCCCCTTGCTTGCTTGTTTATGTACCACATCACTGTGGCATTGTCTGTAACAACTTGAAATGGACCTGGGGGCCGCTCTTCAAGGAAAGTCTGAAGTATCTGTAGTGAGTGACTGCTCTGGTGCAGGAGAGAAATGGAGACCTGGATTCAGGGATATTTGATATCTCTGCCAAGTGATTCCTCTTCTCACAAATCCTAGACCTAGAATATTGAATGATAATGGGTGTTGGTGCTGAGCCCAAAGAATCTTCAGATACCATTTTATCTTTCACATGTGTAGTCCTGCCAGATGTATCATGAGAATCATAGATGTCATGAGACACAGAATCCTAAGGTATTCTCTCATGGTGACTGAAGTCTGAGTGAAAATCCCCTGAAATAGATAGAGATCATTTTTTTTCCCTGTAGAAGAACAGCTCTTTCTACTGAGGTGTCTAGTAGCCACATCAGGAACAAAATCCTGTGTGGTAGAGTCAAAAAAAGACTTTTGAGTGTTCTCTTGAACTCACAGCCTGCATATGAGATCCCTCACCCAAGTGAGAGATTCCAGACACTTATGAGTCTGCAAAAATAAGCAACAAGTAATCTAAATATGGAAAAATGTAGATACCCTGTAACCTGAAATGTGCTATAACTAGAGCTGGACACTTTGCAAACAGTCTTGGAATAGTGGCTAACATAAAGTGTAAGGCAGTGAACTGATAATGTGATTCAGAGACATAAAACCTTAAGAAACATATGAAGTATAAATGGAAAGGAATGTGCTGATAAGCATCTTTTTAAAAATAAATGTTACCAAAAAACACAAATGAGGAAGAAATGGTAAGAGATTGTGCACTGAAAACATTTTGAAGCTGAGCACTATCATAAATTGGATAAGGAAAGGGAGGTCAAGAGCTGGTCTCCAGGCATATTTTTTCCTATGGCATCAGAAACATTCTTGAATAAAAACCTCTTCCCCCCTGGGAAGGGGGTGCTGTTTCTATTACCCCCCTTCCCTGAGAAAGTATGTGCTGTAGAACAGGATGAAACAGAGGGGTTTGGTCTGGTGGATTTGGAATAATTTCCTGGAAATAAGGGATTTCTTCCCACCACCATCTATACCCCTGCTGTGTCAGTCTAGAACCCATTTGTCTGAAACAATCTGCTGGCAAAGAGAGAAATGGAGATTGAGACACTCTTGTAGGGATAAGGGATTGCCAGTGTATGTATATAGAGTGGGGGTGAGTGACAAGGTCTCTTACATAAGTCATTCTGACTTATTTAACTGTCCTTTGCTCGGGGGGGGGTCCTGCATTCTTTTTGGAACCCCCTGCCATTGTTTTTAAATGTCTGTTTTCTTTTGTTTCTTATCAAACATGGACAAGACAGCAGAAAAGCCCATGGAAAATTAATGAAGGAAGGCTGAAAAATCAGAGGTATTCCCTATATCAGCTTATCCTTCTCTTCACATTTTTGATAACCTCTGTAGCAGAGGGACCAGAATCTAAATCTCTGTCCAAAGGTGAATTTAAAATCTCATTTTACATCCTCTGTGAGGTTCTAATAATGCAGTCAGGTAACCCCCTCATCACAATTACCAATGACAAAAGTCTTAGAAGTAGCATCTACAGAGTCATAAACACACTAAACAAGTAGTAACTTGAGAAATAGAATTATTTTATTTATTTAACGTTTGTTTGCCCAGATAGTCCGACTGGGCAACGTGTTTTCAGTGGAGTCCTGGGGAGAAAAAAAACATAAGTTTACAGAAAGAAGAAAAATTTACAAAAGAGACTTTATAGAGTAGTAGCATACAGATTGTAGACTTTACAGCTGTTAGTATACAATAAAAGGATATCCCCCCTTTTGGTTGAAAATACAAGTGTACAAAATATACAGTGAGAGTAGATAAGAGCCTGGTAGTGCTTTGCAAAATATTTCACAATTAAATAAGAGTATATAAATGTTTAAGTTTACATATATATATATATATATATATATATATATAGATATATATATATATATATATATATATATAGATATATATATATATATATATATATATATACATTCAAGCAAATATACATTTTAAGAGCATACACACACACACTCATATACAGGTTATTGCTCACACATGGATAGGTATAGTTAGATAGTGTAGTTTGTGTTGTCCAGGACAGATGGGGTGTAGAAATAGTGAGTGGATGAGGCTTCAGGGAGTCAATTACAGTTTCATAGATGGTTAGTGAAGAGGTATGTTTTAAGTAGGCTTTTGAGGGGGGGGTGTGGAGTTTTGTAGTCTCAAGAAGGTTGTTCCACATTTTTGATATTTCATGGGCAAATAGTGATTCTCTGGAGTTGTTTTTGCATGTAATGGTTCTGATTTAGGCTTTGTTTGAGGATCGAAGTTGTCTATTTGAATTGTAGAAGTTCAGCATGTCCGTCAGGTCAGGGGTTTTCTCAGATAGTACAGAATTAGATGAGCTTGGTTGAGTTGATAGTACCTTAACAGGTTTGGAAATTCAAGCCAGTGCAAGACTTGTAGGGAAAGGCAGTGTTGGGACCGTGATTTGGCATTGATAGTGAATCTAGCAATTTTGTTGTAACAGATGGAAAGTTTAAGGTCAGTTTTTAAAGATTAGTTAGAATTGGGGATGCATAAATGCAAATAAGGAACTGCAGATAAAATATTCCTCATACTTTCACAGTTAGTCAGAATATACTTTAACATATGAGCCTGATAACGCATAAGTCTAGAAATTAAAGCCACAGAAGCATACACATTTTTTTCCAAAACTTATCAATTGTTTTACTATCCTTGTCAGAAGGGGAAGGATTAGAGTTAATAAAATGCTTGGCAGCAGCTGGATTGACTAAAGCCATAACTGTTGTGCATAGCTAGATCATGGTCAAATGGGGCCCTAGGCAGGATAATAGATTGGGGCCTCCTAGAGCAGCCCCTCCTTCAGCAACCACCTACTCGCTCCCCACAGCGGCCCCCTCCCCAGCCATTCCATCATTCCATTACTTGGTTATTTCTCCTCAGTTACCATAAACACTCTTCAAATCTGTCAACGTGCATAATGTTTTCTTATTTACTTCTGCAAGGATTACAGATATTGAAACAGAATAGCACAAACACTGATAGCCATTTGTTAAACAAACAGTACAGTCTCACAATGAAAACAGACTTAGCATGAGCAGTAAACTTCTCTGCCCTTGCAACTCACATTCATTGAAACAATATTAAAACCCAATTCAAAGAAAATGCATCTGGACAGTGGGGGACCAAGTTTACCTTTGATCTGTTTTCAAACCATATGTTCCTTGCATACATTTTTAGAGCCATGCATGCATTATGTATGTGTTCTTTGATTCACCTATCTGATTGTATTAAATTATATTCCTTGAATAATAAGGCACCACTTGTTAGAGTGTTTTTTTTTAATTTGTAGTTTTTAATATTCTTCCAGTAAGCAATGAAACAAAATGTATGAACCAATAATGACAAATCTACACATTTCAGAACATTTCAACCATAAAAGCTCACTCAAACATCTGTCATTACAATCCACCAATACAAGTCAATAAGCACAATCTCTGCAGAAGTGCATGGAATCCAAATAGTTCCACATTAAACAGATCTATAACTAATGAAGAGGTTGCCACTGGCAAACAACTTTACATTTCAGTGTTTCATCTACAAATTCAGTGCCTGCTGTCCTTGAAGATTTAATTGCCTATGTTACATTAAAAAAACATGTTAAGCTGCTAATACTGCAATAGGGAATGACTGACAAGCTAACAACGGTTTCATTATTACTAGGCATCTCATACAAAGGAGGACAAACATAGGAGTGTAGAACCCCTACCCTCCTTAAATGCATCAGATAATCAGCAATTGGAAAGGACACTGCAATATCAGCACTCCATATACATGGTGTAGGGGAGTTGAATCCACAGCTTTCTGCACCAAAGACAGTTAATTATGCTACTAACACTGCTTTCAAATTCTGCAGCACAAACAGTGACTGCTATTTGCTAAACAAAATAGTTAGTTGCACCAATGAAAACAGACTTAGCATGCACATCAGTAAACTTCTCTTTCTTTGAAACACACAATTCCATTAAAATGAACTGAAATTCATAATCCCTTGAAAATACACTGAAACTTATAATTCCTGGAAATGTACTGAAACAAAATTACAATTTCTTCAGTCTGGTAGTTGGTGTAGAAGATGCAGGCTCTTGTCCCCACTGAAACTCACAACTCCTTAAGCAGTCTGGTAGTTGGTGTCAAGGATTCAGTCTGTCGTCTCCACTGAAGCTCACAATTCCTCCAGCAGTCTGGTAGTTGGTGTAAAGGATTCAGGCTCTTGTCTCCACTGAAGCTCACAATTCCTTCAGCAATCTGGAAGTGGGTGTAATGGATTCAGTCTCTCATCTCCACTGAAGCTCACAATTCCTTCAGCAGTCTGGTAGTTGCTGTAAAGGATTCAGACTCTTGTTTCCTGTAACCAAGTTACAGGGTCAAACCTGATCAAGTTAATTGACTAATCTGCCCTCCTCCCTAACTAGGGCATTTCATACCATACTTCCATTCCTCTCAAACTTTTAGTATAAGACATGTGGACAAAGACTAAAATAACAGGAGGACAAAGGCCCAAAAATAGGGGCAGATTTTAAATAGCTCTTATAGACTTAGAAGGTTTCTAGAATAACATAGTTTGTCTTAGCATGCATTTTCTTAAGGAAATGAAGTCTGAAAATCAAATGTATGGCATTATTTAGTCATTTCAATCCTCAGTGATTTGCCAGAAAACCACACATTTTATGAGGAATGGGCCAAAAATATGAGGTATAAATCTTGACATTCTGCAAAAAGCTGTACTATTGAGAGATATGCAAGAGATCTGGACAAAGTCTAAAATAATGGAGACTATGGCCCAAAAATAGGGATAGAGTTTAAATATTGCTCTTTTTAACTTAGAAAGTTGCTAGAATAAACAGTATTTGTGTTTGCATGCCTTTGTCTGAATGACATAAAGTCTGAAACTCATACATTTATATATATATATATATATATATATATATATATATATATATATATATATATATATATATATATATATATATATCTTTATATAGTGACTTCACTCCTCCATGATTTGACAGAAAACCACAATTTTTTTGAGAAACAGACCAAAACTATGAGGTTAAATCTGGACATTTGAGAGGTATGCTAAAACACACACACACACACACACACACACACACACACACACACACACACACACTCACACACACACACACACTTACCCTCTCTCTTAGTGAAATGGCTAGTTTAAATTCTGTATGCAAGTGTGGAATGTGTTTACATCTGCATTGGCATATGTGCATGCAATGCACACATGGTCCTTCTTAAAGGAGAAGATGCTTCCACCGTGATGTAAACACATTCCATACTTGCAAGTCAAATTTTTATTTTTTAAATAATTGAAGCCTCCTGGCCACAGTACCCCCCCCTTCCTTAGGGCCCTAGGTGACCGCCTATGTCACCTAGTGCTGGATCCGGCTCTGCTGCTGGGTTAGGTCTGGGATAAGTGCATAGAAATTTGAAAGCCTGAGGAACTTTGCACATTATTTCTTCTTTTTAAATGTAGCTGGCTGGCTATCAGGGGAAACCATAGGCTGTGACAGACGTATTCTCCAAAGCTGGCAACACTGAGGGGATGGGAGGAAGCTAAGAAAATTTCAGTAGTAACATTTTTTGTATTTTCTGAGGGACTGAGAAACCTCAGTGTTCTTTAACTGTAAAGAATGGCACATTCTGGAAATAGTCTCATAAAAAGTGAACATTCTTGATAGGGAGATACAGATAACATGTTCTCATCAGAGTCTTAATCAAAATTCTGAAGAGAAAAACTTTCATCTGTAACCACACATTCCTCTCCAGATTCAGTTTCTTGAATCTGTTTAGGAAAAAGACAAATCATTTTTTTTCTTAACAGAAATCACTTGACAAGAATGGTGAATAGCCTGTACAAGACCCTGAGCCAGATTTAATAAACGACTCCTGTCCAGTAAAACTGGATCAGCAGATATTTGTTTAGTTTTCTGTTTCTTAAGGCAAACTAGATTTGTTAAAGTCAGAAACAACTTCAGGGATGGACACAACATTCTGGTTAAGCAGGGACATCTTCACTGCCCCTTCTCCCAGCATCTATAAAAGTGCAACTCCCTTGCCCACTAAGTAGATTCCAACAGCTACAGAGAAAATGGCTAATCCCTGATCCACAGTGGCTGCATGGGCAACACCAGAGGGATCCAGGGAAAGAAAAAAATGAGTGGTCTGAGGAGCCATCTTTGGCCATAGTAGATTCACCCACCTGTGACTGAGGCAAATTGCAAGTGGTGTCAACGGTGGTTTAGTTAACTTTTTTTGTGGCTGGAAAAAGGACTGACTATGACACTGGTAAGTTTGTTCCATGGT